>NC_134552.1:36029449-36088583 GCF_025594145.1 Primulina tabacum
TAAAAAGTGAAATGATTCGGAAAAGAATGAAGGCATGCTCAGGACCGACAAGCCAATATGCCAACATCAGACGACGACCATTGGTATTTGAGACTGGAGACGAGTATTTTTGAAAATTTCACCTTTCCGAGGAGTTGTCAGATTTGGCAAGAAAGGAAAGTTGTCTCCACGATACGTTGGTCCATATGAAATTCTCGAGAAGATAGGAGATCGTGCCTATCGACTCGCATTACCGCCTACATTATCAGGGTTACATAACATCTTCCATGTATCTATGTTGCGGAAGTATCTCCCCGATGTATAATGACTTGAAGACACAGTTCTGGTGGAAGCAAATGAAATCTGATGTCACAGAATTTGTGTCAAAATGTCTGAATTGCCAACAGGTAAAGGCCATGGATTTTGTGACGCAATTACCGAGATCCTCCAGAGGTTGTGATGCGATTTGGGTCGTGATTGATCGATTGACCAAATCTGCATGTTTTATTCCATACAAAATGACATACAGATATGACCAGATGGCCGATATTTATGTCCGAGAAGTGGTTAGATTGCACGGAGTGCCGAAGTCGATTGTTTCAGACCGTGATCCTCGATTTACTTCGCACTTCTGGCAGAGTTTGCAGCAGGCTCTAGGTACGAAGTTACATCTGAGTACCGCATATCATCCACAAACTGACGGACAATCAGAACGAACGATTCAGACATTGGAGGATATTCTGAGAGTGGTAGTGCTTGACTATAGCACTAATTGGCAGGATGCATTGCCACTTTGCGAGTTTTCGTACAACAATAGCTATCAAACGAGTATTGAGATGGCTCCATTTGAAGCGTTGTACGGAAAGAAATGTCGATCCCCTCTATTTTGGGATGATATCTCTGAAGTTCCCGAGACTGGACCTGATATGATCAGAGATATGACTGAAAAAGTGAAACTGATTCAAAAAAAAATGAAGGCAGCTCAGGACCGACAAGCCAAATATGCCAACATCAGACGACGACCGTTGGTATTTGAGACTGGAGATCGAGTATTTTTAAAGATTTCACCTTTCCGAGGAGTGATCAGATTTGGCAAGAAAGGAAAGTTGTCTCCACGATACGTTGGTCCAAATGAAATTCTCGAAAAGATAGGAGATCGTGCCTATCGACTCGCATTACCGCCTTCATTATCAGGGATACATAACGTCTTCTATGTATCTATGCTGCGGAAGTATCTCCCCGATGAATCTCATATTATGCAGCCAGACGAGACCGAGCTGGATGAGACATTGAGTTATGTCGAGAAACCTATTCGGATTATCGATCGTAAAGAAAAACAGCTCAGAACAAAGACAATTCCACTTGTGAAAGTTCAATGGACTTGTCGTAGCATTGAAGAAGCCACCTGGGAAACTGAATCAGACATGAGACAGGAATTCCCAGCATTATTTCACTGATGTAAGTTTCTATTCCGTTTCTATTACATTCCTTCTTATTGATATGATTGATTGCCTATGATTTCGGAGACGAAATCATATCTTAGGAGGGGAGAAATGTAATGCCCGAGAATTTAATCCTTGTAATCTGTAATTATTGATTTATAATTTGATACAATTATGATAGGATTAATCGGGACACGATTTGATTCTGCATGAAAAGATGTAAGTGCGAGGACAGTGCCTTTCGCGCACATGCTCGACATGAGACGCGCACATGCGCGAAACGGGCAGAGGGTCTCGCGCATATGCGTGGTGGGTGTGCGCGCATATTGCGCGAGTTGTGCGAGGGTTTAAAGTAAACTCCAGAAGAAGTGGGCGCATATGCGCGATGGGGAGCGCGCACATGCGCGAGATGTCCAGAGAACCTCGCGCATATGCGCGACGTGTATCCGCGCACATGCGCGAGGGTACCGAGAGTTGGGTAAAATGAACAAAGGCCCCGCGCATATGCGCCGAGTAAGGGCGCGCATATGCGCGAGGTGCTGTGCAGAGGACGCGCCGAGACATATGGTCTCGCGCATATGCGTCGAGTGATGTCGCGCATATGCGCGAGACGTGTTTTACAAAGGGCGAGCCACCTAACCTTTACATGCAACGTGTGAATATATATACATACAAATCTTCAGAATGAAAAACAAGAGGAAAACGGAAGGCTCGGGGGAAAACGTGATTCTTGATTTTAGATTTTGATTTGCGATAAATCCGTCCGTTAGATTTTGAATCCGACTTCAATATTGTATTCCTATCGACGCAGGCTACAACTGCACGTAAGTTTTATGGAGTTTTTGTATCATTTGAAAATATGATGTTGTAGGAATTTGATATGATTCATATATGATGTTCTTGACATGTTAGACATCGTAGAATCGAAGTCAGATTGAGAAACATACTGATTATGGAATTGTTATGATTTTTTTATTATATTGATTTGAAATCGGACAAATTTGGATTATGAATGAATTACAGATTGTATCGGATATGAGTTATGATTTGTAATTGATGTCTGTTGATTTGGTATTGACGGGGATACTAAGATTGTGCGGTTATGTCGTTGATTTGACTTGAATCCAGATTAAACAGATTCAGTGTTGAATTAAGAATGGAATATTGATATTATGATTCTCGACATGTCGTTTCAGATTTACAGAGACAGTCTTGAGTTCAGAACTGATATTGCTTCAGACCAAGACTACAGACGAAAGGTATAGGTCAATGTGGTACCGGGAGATCGACTCGAGTATAGTATGATATACTTGAGTTTCCCTAAATCACATACTTATTATTATGATTGTGTTTATTGATTTGATTTGATATGCTTATTCTATTGATTTATAGGAAGCATGTATTGGACGAGTATTAGACGAGTGATCTTGTGACAGAAGCGCCTGATAGTGGTGGGATCGCCACGGGCACATTGCACGATGTCACAAGATAGGAAATTGGTGAAAACGCCAAAGTCTGTGACGGTTAGGTCAAGAAACTGGATGTTTGGTTATATCAATGTGGATAGAATTGGAGTTTCTTCTATTACTGGTGATCGATACCATATCGATGTGGATAGAATTGGAGTTTCTTCTATTACCGGTGATCGATATGGAATGCCAACGTCTGGAAACCGGGATTCCTAGACTAGGATTGAGTCTAGTCTGAAACGTGAAGTCACGAGTCTGATTGGCGATTTTATATTGATTATGTTTCTGATTTTGTTACATGATACTGATATTTGTTACATGTTTTACATGCTTTTATATTGTTAATATAACTGCATGTTTCATTGATTTATACTGGGATCTATTTCTCACCGGAGTTATCCGGCTGTTGTCGTGTTTGTATGTGTGCATGACAACAGGTGGTACAGGTTCAGGGTCGAGGAGATGAAGAGAGATCGTGATTAGAGTGGAGACTACGGACTTTGATCTGAGATAGGGTTTGGAATACTTGATATGTAGTGATTAAACCTTAGCTCAAATGATTGTATATAGTACCAGACTTGTACTTTTAATATACTGATATGTATATTTGCATGTATTCCATTACGTTCCGCAATTTAAAAAAAAATAATTTAGACCCTGTTTATTATAATTGATTAAATTGTCCTAATGATGATTAAGAACATGATTAGCGTCTGGGTCCCCACAAGTCTCGATTGACAAAGTTGGCTACATAGATAATGTTGCTGATTCGCTAACTAAGTCTTTACCTGGACCATTATTCGAGAAGCATCGCGAATCGATAGGTTCGAAGCATGTGGGTAGTTGACTCTAGTGCAAGTGGGAGATTGTTAGAGTAGGTGCCAGTCGAGCCAAATGTTGGCTGAGGGTTCATGTTTAAACTCTATGTATAAATATTCTTTATTTTAATAATATTTTAAATTATTGTTTTGGCACTTCTTTATCTGTATACTCATGCTAGTTGCACAGATAAAGTCCTTGAATATACAAATAGTAGAAAGAATATGAGATGCTCATATGATGAGTATCATGAAACTCATATTTGTAATACTTTATATTCTAAACAGTTCTTAGTCGATTCAGCCGCCGCTAAGAAGGATATAGGCCGCTAGAGTTCGAGACTAGTATATGCGATGTGAGTACCATGTTTCATTGGTAGGGGACATTGTGATGTCCGAGCATGCAGATAGGTGCTCCTGGTAGAGTGCACTGAACAACCCTCCATAAAGGACTTTCCAAGTGGTTCTCACTTATCGAGTGGAAATGTTCTAGTTTGTGGTTGTACATCATTAGTCCTTATGACCCGGGACAACATTGAGACTCTATATGCTAGCATTGCACTTTGAGTTGTTTACCGACTCTCATGAGGTCATCATGTGGCAAGGTTGGGTGTTTTGTCGAAACATATAGGAGTCGATGCATTGTAGTCGGGGATTCACCGCTTACCTTCGGGTATGGATATCCTATGTGAACTCATATGTATGTAGTATGAAATCTCTGATCAGAGTATGGTGGTAATTATGAAATGGGTTTCATAGATTACACCATCGATGCAACTACGACATGGCACATAGTATCGATTCATTGGAAACTCTCGATATACCAATGGTTGTCGAATCGATCGGGATATATGAGTTAAAGGGACCGTACTGTACGCTAACCATAATTGAATGGTTCTTGCAGGCACAATCATTTTATACCTAAGGAATCATGTAAGCGATGATGTTAGGCGTTTAACATGATTGGTTGGGTACTATCAGACTTGAGTTCTGACGTTCTTGTTATCAAGGAGTTGATAATTAAGAATGGAGCAATTGGGGTATGCTCGTATAAGGACATGTTTAGTCCGAATCACATGGAGATGTGAACCCACGGCTAGTTGTATCAATGAACCATTGAGGGCCACACAAGTGCTAGCTTTCTAGATTCCGTTGAGAAGTAAAATAGTTCAATGTGTTGAACGGCTTATAAAGGAGTTTATAAGCGTAAATAAAATAGAAGTATGACTTCTATAAGGAAAATGTAACTTTTAATTTGAGGAAGTGTTCCTAAAATTAAAAGTTGGCCAAACAAATAATGTATTTGAAAATTGTGATTTTCATAAACATTATTATGGACTAAATTAAATTAATTCAAGTGTTGAATTAATTAAACACTAGTGGGCCTAGTAGAGTCCAAATAATTAAATTAATTAAAGTGTTGAATTAATTAAATAATATGGGGCCTTGTAGAGCCCAATTAGATACAATTATTAAACTAGTGGGCTTGAATAAAATCAAGTAAAGTTTTAAATGGACTCAAATGTGTTTGAGACATTTAAATAAAGTCCATGGGCTTTGTTAATATTACAAGCCCACTTAAAAAACATGCTAGGGAGATGAAAAGTTGGGGATTGCTTTTTCATTAAAAAAATTGCATGACATGCTCATGCACCTTTATCACTTTTTCAAGGACCAAGAAAGTTCTCCCCTTTTCTCCTACCCATCTACTTGGCCGAAATTTTCAAGGATTTCTCTCCTTAATTTTTCTCTCATTTTTCTCCTTCAATTGTTCAGGAAAGAAAACACTTCTCTTCGAAAAATCATTTTATTTTTCTAGTGCAAAATAAGAGGGGTTCTAGCTAGCTAGTTGGTGATGAGCCTAATTTTTGAAGGAAGGAGGCTTCTAGATTGTCATCCATCAAGAGCTAAGGTGTTTACATCTTAGTTGGTGCCATAACATCAAATCTTGTGATTGATAGGTAAAATCATAAAAACACCCTATGAATGTCATTTCGTGTTTTTGTATTTGCTACACATCTTAGTAGAGGTGCTCGATTTTTCTTGAAAAAAAATTTTGAAATTTCCGTTGCGCATTCGGGCACCTTAATCGATCCCCTTTCAAACCTGGGATCACGATCTGATACAATCGATACTGGCACACCGTGCAGTCTCACAATATTCTCGATGTATAAACGGGCCATTCTCTTATAAGGATAAGTCCGCTCATACGGAATAAAATGTGCAGATTTCGAAAGTCGGTCAATAATAACCCAAATAGCATCACATCCCTTGGGCGAACGAGGTAAATGAGTCAAAAATCCATAGCAATATGTTCCCAATTCCATTTCGGGATTTCGAGACTATGGAGTAATCCTCCAGGTTTCATTCTCTCGGTTTTCACTTGCTGGCAGACAAGACATTTTGAAATAAATTCAGCGATGTCGTTCTTCATACGTCTCCACCAGAATTGAGGTTTCAATGTCAAATACATCTGCCGTCCTCATGGGTGAATAATGTGTTTGCTACAATGTGCTTCACGAAGAATGGCAGATTTCAAATCAGAATCATCAGTAACTACCAGCCGACCATTAAATCTGAAATCCAGACTGATGTCCTGCAGATACAAGTTCTTTCGACTTTTGGATCTGAGCATCACTTCGTTGGGCCTTTCGTATTTTAGATATCAAAGTAGGCTCAATTTGCAATGCTGGGACAATGACAGAATTCCAATTTGAGTGAAAAGTCCAACCAGAAGTACATATATCCTCGTGTACTTTGACGACATTGACAGAAGCTAACACATAATCATGAACCTTACGACTAAGGGCATCCGCAGTAACATTCACCGATCCAGGGTGATACTGAATCTCACAATCAAAATCCTTCAGGAGATCCATCCACCTGCGTTTCCTCATATTCAAATCAGATTGAGAAAAGAGATACTTCACACTTTTATGGTCCGAATAGATAACAAACTTTTCTCCGTACAAGTAATGACGCCAAATCTTCAGTGCAAACACAATGTTGGCCAATTCAAGATCATGAACAGGATAACGTGTTTCATGAGATTTCAATTGACGAGATGCATAAGCAACCACTTTGCCATGTTGCATCAGAACACAGCCCAAACCTTTACCAGACGCATCTGTGCACACTACAAATTCTCTGGTACATGAGGGAATAGTTAGCACAGGTGATGTGGTCAATCTTGTCTTCAATTCTAGAAAACTAGCTTCACAGTCATCTGAGTAAATGAATCTCTGATTCTTCGGTGTCAGTTAAGTAATAGGTTTAGCTATCTTCGAAAATCCTTCAATAAAGCGACGATAATACCCAGCTAAACTGTAGCGTCCCAAAAATTTAAAGGTCCAGGTGGGGGTCCGTGTATGTGCGCAAAAGTGAAACTCGGGAAGAAGTGAGGACACGGACCCCGTGCTAGGGTCCGTCTAGGGGTCCGTGTAGGCTCGCAAGGATGACACCATGAAAGAAACAAAGGCACGGACCCCGTGTCAGGGTCCGTGTATGGGTCCGTGTACCTACTGTGAACGCGAACTTATGAAAATTTTTGCACATGTTTTGCTTAACTTTCTAGACTCGATTGCACGGACTATGAATCGACACCCCGAGACCCATCCTAGCATACTATATCATCAAACCAATTTCGTACAACATCCAAAGCAACGATGTTCACCTTATGGCACATACAATTCAAAAACGTGGTAATTGATACCAACTCGATTCCTACGACTACTAAGGTACTCGAGTACCGATCGACAGTAAACGACATACAAAATACCAACCCAACATCATAATAATCATACCTAGACGCAACAATGATCGCCCGTCGATCCCAACGAAGCCTGCAACAAATAAACTTCAAAAACGCATCAATATCATAATTTTCTGAAAACGGAGTTTGAGCAGTCCCACGAAAAACGCCATAACTCACTCAATTTTTATCCAAAATTTTTGAATCTTATATCAAATCGAAGGTATCGAAAAGTTCTACATTTTTTGTGTTGAAAGCTATCCCAGATTCTTGACTGAAAAATCGCAGTAACTCAAAATACAGTGAAAAACGGGATTTTAGATCTAAAAACTATTTCAATACGCATTGATAAATTTCCTGCTCAAACTACAACACATCATACATGGATTTTACGCATAAAAACAACGCAACACATATTTTGACATGATCGACGCAGAAAAGAGAGATTATACGTGCCTTTTTGATATCAAACGTTACCGAAATGGCGTCACCGAAGCGGAGATAGAAGCGAGGTTGATCCGGGACGAACGTGACGCGATTTTCTTGCAATAAAATTGATCAAAACTTGCTGAAATTTCAAGAAGGAGAGGCGGCTGCACTAGAGTAGGAGGAACCCTAGGTTTTCTTCTTTTAAAATTATGAAAACTGAATGTGTGTGTTGTGATGTGTGTTAGCGTGAGTTTTAGTGTGTGTAAACATGTGTGTGTGCGTGCATTGAGAAGGTAATTAAGGGGAAATAAACCTTGGTTTAATAAAATAATTAACTACTAAGTGAAATACTAACTCTTCTCTAACTTTAATAAAGTCTCAACATTTAAAATAAATTGCACACTAACTACCCTATGAAAGTTTTAAAACTCTAAAATTCCTAAATAAATAAATTAGGCTTAGAAAATGCTAAAACTCAATAAATTAATTAAAATGCCCCATCCTTAGCTTTAAAATAAAAATACCGCAATTAAAATTGCCACCAATCGTCATCGGTCTCTTTTCCTCAATCCCGCCTCGAATAATCGCCTGAAACATGAAACTCGAAAAATATTTTAACGTGCATCACATAAACATAATTAATTTAAAATAATACATTTAAATAAATCATGCACTACTAAGACTCGTTTTAAAAATTAAATAAATTCTTTAATAATTAAATAATTGGATGGGTTATATGTGTACTGAATTTGGGCACTACAACTTGAAATCTACTTATAAACTCTTTTATAAGCAGTCTGTTTGATCTCAATCAAACTATAGTTGTTAAATTCAACTAATTGAACTTGACTATCTCAATGAGAACACAGAATCCGATACAGCGACACAGCTATCCGTAGGTTCATAACTTCATGTGATTCAAGAATAATATTTATTCTTATTCGGGCTTACTTTAATTAGCCTCATTCTTTTCATCAAAACTTTGATCAAGAATGTCAAAACTCAGATCTGATTAAGTCCATCGGATCATGGTAAAAGCGTCTAGAAGTATCACCACATGATCTCCTAGGTATCACTGATAGTGTATGCAATAACCTTAAGTTATAGTTATCGTACAGTATGGTACCTTCAACTCATATCTCGATCGAATTTGTAATCATTTTTATGTCAAGAGTAGCAAATGAATTCGATAAGTATGTGATATGTCTTTTGAGTAATATTAATGACATCATATGTGAAACAACGAAAACACATTTCCCTCAAGCAAATGTCATGCTCTGGCTAGAGACTCCTTACAATATTAACTCATCATAACACATTTAATATCTTTACGATAGGCGAGCGGTGTATCTCCGACTACAACACATTTGCTTCTACGTATTTCGAAATTACACCCAATGTAGAACCTGTTAAATCAGACTACGTATAAGCCATGCATAATTACTATTATTTAAATTAAAATGATTTTTATGCATGAGAATTTAAATTCTTTTCTTTAAATTTGTTGAGTCATTTTATGCAGTGGTTTAGTTGCATCTTTTCGGATTAATAAGCGAGGCCAGACTGGAGTTGGAGTATTAAGATAAAATTTATTGATAAGAAAATATTCCTAGAATTTATTTAAGATAAAGAATAATTTATTTTAATGAAAAAGAATGTTTAGGGATTTAATTAATTAATTAGAGATAAATAGTAAATAAGTTCCTTTATGTCCAATAATTTAATTAAAATTCTAAATTAAAATGCGTGACCAATTGAGATAGATTAATCTAGGCTTATTTTATTTAAGAAATTGTAACTTAACATGTTAGTAATTTAATTTAAAGAATTAGCCATGAAAGCAAGAAAATTACCATCCTAAATTAAATTTACTATTTCACTAAAATACATAATTAGTGTTTAAAACTTTAAGAAGATAAAATTCAACATTTAAGCAATATTTGACCTCCAAATAAAAGCTAGATTTTGGCCATTCACCTTGTAGGATTTAATTAGTTTGACAACCCACCATTTTGATCTCTTTCTTTATCCCTTTCTTGGTAAATAATCCCTTCATTTTAATCACCAATAATTAATGATTTAAGCAATATTTCTACCTTAGTTGACAAGAGAAAATCGGTCATTTCTCATCCCATTAAACCTCCCTCAATCAAATAATATCATATCATTCCTTACCTAACAAACACTAGGATAGAAAGATTTTGGATCTTGCCATTCTATCTCATTTAATTAGTAGACTTTCCCTTCACTCCTAGCCATTCCCTCCATTCATTCTCTCGAAAATTCTGAGCTTTTCAGCAAGAAAAATCGTGAGTCTCCTAGAGGAAGTAAGAGAGAAATCAAACAAGAAAAGAGAACTCCGTCTCCGCCGCGCCGCGTTCGTCGTAATTGATTTGTTTTCGTTTCAAACAAATTTCAGGCATGTATATACGTTTCTTTTCTCTTCAATCAAGCCATATAAGTAATTTAAAACATAATATGATCATGTTTCATGGAGCATAAACCGAAAATTGATAGCAAGTGTTATAAAAAAATTCTGCACAGATTTTTGGCCTTCCTTGCACTTCACGTTTGGTATTATTTTTGTTGTTTCAGGGTTGGGCTCGGTTCCAGGCGACCAAGGCTGCATCTAGGAATGTTATAGGGTGTGTTAGGGAGGGATTGGTCCATTGGTTAAAGTCCCTTCCCCCCCCCCAACAACACGAAAGGACAGCAATTCGTCCATGGTGCATTTTGTGACTCGATTTGCATGATTTATTGTCTAAGGTGAGAGTTCGGATCTTGGCTGCCCTAGGGGCTGTAGCCATGGTTAGAACCTCTCCTTAGCATGTCTAGGACGTGACCAAGATGACCTTTTATGGCTTGGTTCATGATCCCATCGGTTTTAAAGCAAACAACACAAAACAGCCCCTTCGGTTTTCATTTTCGAGTTTGTGTGAGTAGTTTCGAATTTGAGGATGTTGGGTGGATCTTGGTTGGCTTCTAGCCCTTTGTGGGGACTCGGGCTCTAACTCGATTCTTTTTGGGATTAGATGGATCTTTGCTAGAAAATGTGGGTCAAATTTTTGCTTTTAACATTAATTCAAATGTATATAAACATGCACAAGGTCTTCATTTATTTTATTTCTTCAAACATAATATACTTGTCTTGTCCAGTACATATTCAACAAACCAGTATTCAAATACAGTACATGACAAAAGTACAACTACTCGTACATCTGCATGCCCGTGATCACCACGCTATATCCATCTCTCATCTCTGCTGCGACCCAGATCCTGCCCTACCTGTTGGTATGCACACATACAGACACAACAACAGCGGAAACTCCCGTGAGAATAAATCCCAGTATAAAACATGTATACATGCATATCATGCAGTTTAATACCAATCATAACACATAATCAGTAATTATGACACATTAGTGATTACAGATAAAACAATCTGACTCTTACTCTTTAACTCGACTCGTATCTAAGTCTAGGGATCCCGGTGTGAATAAGATGTAACAAGTCTCCCACCTACTCTCCCAATCGTGGTGGCGTTACATCTTATTCCTAAACTTCGGTCTGGTCTGTATCAAAATCTACAATCGGAGTGAATCTGATCCGAAACATCGATATCACCGAACGTTTAGAAAATTGGTGTATCTACCAATGAGACTCCTATCTCAGTACATATATATAAATCAATATAAAGTACAATTAGAACAAGTATGTGATTTTGTTGGGAAAAATCAAATTGAATCTCATTTGAGTTGTATCTTCCCCAAACAAACAATGAATTATACCTTCTTGTCGTTCGTAGAAGTCGAAGTCCCGTATTCTTGATATCGAATCTGTCAAACCAAATCTGAAATGACATATATATAATGCACCATATCAACTTCTAACTTAAAAGGATACACATACGGATCAATATTCAATCTCGGTACATTTCGACGGCATAACGGCATAATTTCTCGATACCGGTCAATTCAAATCTCAACAAGAATCCATATCAACTCTCAACAATGAATAATCAACCTCATATATACATCATACTCTCAAAATCTGCATATTCTCAATCAATATATGCTAAAATTCATAACAAATGCATACGGTATCATTTCTTCGATCCGGTTGCGAATATACGTTGCTTATAATCTCAAGAACATATTATGGAGCTCAATTTATTATTCTCTCAACACATATATATCAAAACATACTGGAATTTAATAAAACATATACCCTTTTGAAGCCCTTGATGCAAGGAACAAGAATCTCTACTTGGATCAAAGTTTGGGTGAATAATTCTTGCACAAATCAATTCCTAAGCTATGAAGGAATCTTGAGCTTCTATGGAATTTTCTCTCTCTCGGTTCTCAGATGCTGCAAGGAAGGGAAGAAGCCAACTCAACATATATGCATGGCCTAGGACAAATGGCTTATTCTTTGGAGTACACGTCTCGCGCATATGCGCGACATCACCCGTGCATATGCGCGAGACCTACTGGTCTCGGCAATGTCAATCTTAACTCCTCGCGTGTATGCACGCTTCATCTCGCGCATATGCGCCAAAGATTCTGGACGTGTCGCGCATATGCGCGTATCTACTCGCGCATGTGCGCCGATGTTTCTGGAAATGTCGTGCATATGCGCCGGACTGGTGGCGCATATGCGCCGAGCTCATCTCACACCAAAAATTGCATCTACTTTTCCGTCTCTTCCGGTCCGATACAATGCGTCTACAATCCCCTTAATTATCAACAAAACAAGTCTGATTATGATAATCCAATTCTCGGGCCTTACATTTCTCCCCCTCTAAGAAATGTTTTCTTCCTCGAAATCGACTTCAATCAATCGAAGTATATACAAGATGCAATATAATCAAAACTAAATAAATACTCACGTCATAGAAATAGTTCGGGATATCTCTGTCTCATATCTGCTTCTGTCTCCCAAGTCGCTTCTTCGATGCCATGACGACTCCACTGGACTTTTACAAGTGGAATAGTCTTCGTTCTGAGCTGCCTCTCTTTCCGATCAAGAATCTGTATCGGTTGCTCAACATAACTCAACGTCTGATCAAGCTCGGCTTCGTCAGGCTGAATGACATGAGAAATATCTGGCATATATCTACGCAACATCAATACATGAAAAACGTCAGGTATCCCAGATAAAGGAGGAAGAGCTAGTCGATATGCTCGATCGCCAATCTTCTCAAGAATCTCGTAAGGACCGATGTATCTAGGAGATAACTTTCCACGCTTGCCAAATCTGACAATGCCTCTAAAAGGAGAAATCTTCAAAAACACTCTGTCTCCTTGTTCAAATACTAACGGTCTACGTCTGATATTGGCATACTTGGCTTGTCTATCTTATGCCGTCTTCATTCTCTTCTGGATTATCTTTACCTTCTCAGTCATTTCACGAATCATATCAGGCCCAAGTTCTGGTACCTCAGAAATATAATCCCAGTACAATGGCGATCTGCACTTCTTGCCATACAAGGCTTCAAACGGAGCCATCTCAATGCTCGTCTGATAGCTGTTGTTGTACGAGAATTCACAAAGTGGCAGTGAATCTTGCCAACTAATGCCGAAATCTAGCACTACAGCTCTCAACATGTCCTCTAAAGTCTGGATAGTCCGCTCTGACTGTCCATCTGTCTAGGGATGATAGGCAGTACTCAGGTGCAATGTCGTACCTAAAGCCTGCTGCAAACTGTGCCAAAAGTATGAAGTGAATCGTGGATCACGATTTGATACGATAGACTTCGGCACACCATGCAATCTGACTACCTCTCTGACATACAACTCTGCCATCTGATCGTGTCGATATGTCATTCTATATGGAATAAAACACGCTACTTTGGTTAATATGTCAATAATGACCCAAATCGCATCACAGCCCCGGGATGATCGAGGTAACTTCGTCACGAAATCCATGGAAATGTGATCCCATTTCCACTCAGGAATAGATAAACTCTAAAGTAAACCTCCGGGCTTCTTTCTCTCGGCCTTTACCTGTTGGCAATTCAAGCACTTAGACACAAATTCTGCAATATCTGACTTCATTTGTTTCCACCAGAATTGTGTCTTCAAATCGTTGTACATTTTCCTGCCACCAGGATGAATACTAAACTGACTACAGTGCGCTTCTGACATAATCTATTGTTTCAACTCTGAAACATCTGGCACTACAATACGGTTATTCATATAGAACAAAATCATGTACCTGATATTCAGACTGATGTCCTGATCTGACCATATCAATCGACTTCTGCACATTCGGATCAGTTCTTTGAGCTTCCTTAATTCTCATAATCAAATCTGGCTCAACTTGAATCGTAGCAAGTTTCAATGGTCTACTATCTGTGTCAAATGCTAAACCAGACAAACAGCAATCTTCAACTAAATTCGAAACACCTATTGTCGATAAGGATAGGGCACATACCTTTCGACTCAAGGCATCTGCTGCTGCATTTGACTTTCCTGGATAGTATTTGATTTCGCAATCAAAATCTTTCAACAAATCAAGCCATCTACGCTGCCTCATGTTCAATTCTGACTGAGCAAACAAATATTTTAGGCTCTTGTGATCAGAATAGATCTCAAATTTCTTGCCATAAAGATAATGACACCAAATCTTCAATGCAAAAACAATAGCCGCCAATTCAAGATCATGAATTGGGTATCGAATCTCGTGTGGCTTCGGTTGTCTTGAGGCATACGCAATCACATGACCTCGCTGCATAAGAACACATCCTAGCCCTCTGTGAGATGCATCACAATATACAACAAAATCGCCAGTACCTGAAGGAATCATCAAGACAGGTGCACTGGTCAGCCTCTTCTTCAACTCTAGAAAGCTAGACTCACACTCCTCAGACCATACAAACGGAGCATTTTTCTGTGTCAACTAGGTAATCTGCTTTGCAATGCTGGAGAAATCTTTGATGAATCGTCGATAGTACCCTGCCAGACCCATGAAACTGCGTATCTCAGGCACAGAAGTCGGTCTCGGCCAACTGATCATAGCTTCAAATTTACTCGGATCCACAGAAATACCGTCTCCAGATATGATATGACCCAAGAAGACAACCTGTCTCAGCCAAAACTCACACTTTGACAGTTTAGCAAATAATCTTTCATTTCTCAACGTTTGCAACACAATTCTCAAATGATTGGCATGTTCATTCAGATTCTTAGAATAAACCAAGATATCATCAATAAAAACAATCACAAACTCATCCAAATACCTCTGAAAGACACGGTTCATCAATCCCATAAACACCGCTGGAGCATTCGTTAAACCAAAAGGCATGACAACAAACTGATAATGTCCATACCTGGTTCGGAATGTTGTCTTCGGTATGTCAACATCTCTAACTCTCAATTGGTGATATCCCGATCGCAAATCAATCTTGGAATAGACAGATGATCCCTGCAACTGATCAAATAAGTCATCAATACACGGCAATGGATATTTATTCTTCACCGTTGCTTTATTCAGTTGCCGGTAATCGATGCATAATCTCATGGAACCATCTTTCTTGCGCACGAATAGCACTGGAGCACCCCAAGGAGATACACTGGGTCTGATATATCCCTTGGCTAGAAGATCTTCTAACTGTGCTTTCAATTCATTCAACTCTATCGGCGCCATCCTATACGGAGCTCGAGATATAGGAACGGTACCTGGAATAAGATCAATACTGAAATCTACCTCTCGGGCTGGGGCTAACCCTGGGATCTCATCCGGAAATACATCTGCAAACTCCCGTACTATTGGCAAATTTGCCAATGCCGGGCTCGAATTCTGTAGGTCTACAGAATAAATAAGGAACCCTCTGCTCCTTTCTGCAGCAATTTATTCATAGTCAAAGCAGACACTAAGGGAATCCGAGATCTGGAACCCTTACCGTAGAATTTCCATTCTTCTGTCATTTCAGGTCTGAATCTGACAATCTTATGAAAACAGTCTACTGTAGCTCTGTACTTCGTTAACATGTCAATCCCGACAATACAATCAAAATCAGATAAGCCAAGTACAACACAGTCTAAATCAATCTCATGTCCCTCAAACTGTAGTATACAATGTCTAACTGATGTCACAGATATCAAACCACTTCCCAACGGAGAAGAAATAGACACTACAGCAGACAATGTATAATGCCTGAGATTTAATCAATATAATCAGAAGTGGATTAATTGACAGAATTGAGGTTATAGCTACTTAAATGAAGGAGCCGAGCGCCGACCGAGATGCAAGAAAAGTGTGACACGTATACTTTACATGCATGAGATATATATATAAGGTTCCTTCTTCAGAATTTATCAAGAAGAGTCGAGGATTTTCTCTAAGAAATCCTTACGCCTTTTAGCGTATAGATTTGTGATTTGTGAACGATCCGCCTGTCCGATTTTGAATCCGACTTCAGTACTGTGTTCCTATCGACGCAGGCTTCTACAGGACGTAAGTTTTGTTACATTTAGATATGATTTGAAATTATGATATTGTCAGAATTGAATAGAAATCATATATGGTGTTTCTGATACAGTAGACATCGTATAATTGAAGTCAGATTAAAGAACAGACTATTTCTGTAATTGTTATGATTTTCGGAATCGATTTGACTGAGATTCGATATCAGATTTGTATTATCATTGAAATTATGAGTTATACCGGTATTGATTATGAGTTCTGGTATTATTTCTGAGATGTTGGGATTTACGGGGTTATCGAGACTGTATTGTTATACAGTCGAAACATCCGTAAATTGATATTGATCAGATTCGGTATTGGTTGAGATTGTATTGTGGTATCGTGTGTCGATTGGCATTGATCCGATTATGTTTTGATTTGATTATTGATCAGAACAGGTTTTGAACTGAGTTATGTACTGATATTGTATCTATTCGATTGTCATTATTAGATTGGGTATGGACAGAGTTGACTTCGATACTTCGTCTTCGTCTGACCGAGAAGATAAAGGTATAAATTAATGTTGAGTTGGGATCGAGTGAGGTTTGACTCGAGTTTCCCTAAATCACATACTTTATTTTATTGCATTGTTATTTGCAATTAAATACGATTGATATTTCTGTTCTATGGATGTATAGACAATGTATGTCTTGAGTCATAGGCGAATGTGCCTAGTCGTAGACATTTGATCTTGTGACAGAAGGGCCGGATAGTGAGGACTCGTCACTGGCCCATTGCACTTTGTTGCAGGATAGGATATTGGCGATCGGGCCATAGTCCATGATGGTTAGGTCAGGACACCGGACGTTTGGTTATATCGGAGTGGATAGAACTGGAGTCTTTTTTATTACTGGTGTTCGATATGGAAAGAGCCAAAGTCTGTGAATAAGAACATATCACCACCCCGATCGGGAGTGTAGGTGGGTGTATGTTCTTATTCCGAACGGGATCCCTAGATTAGGATTTAGTCGAGTCTGAGTCTGAGAATCACGGAGAGTGATTCATTGCTTGATGTTGAATTATGTTCCTGATGATGGTACATGTTTAGAATATGATTTATTCTTGATAGTGATTCATGTTTAGGAGTATAATACATGTGATGAATATTTGATTCATGTTTCTAATTTTGATACATGTTAGACATATCTGTTATATGCTTTTATATTGTTTTTATGATTGCATGTATACATGATTTATACTGAGAATGTAATTCTCACCGGAGTTATCCGGCTATTGTCTTGTTTGTATGTGTGCATGGCAACAGGTGGGATAGGATCAGGGTCAAGAAAAGAACGAGGCTAGACTAGATAGCATGGAGATCCGGGCTTCGAAGCAATTTAGGATTCAGCACTGATATATAGTTGAACCTAGTTGAATTCTTGTAGATAATACAAGATTTATATGTTTATGTTTAATATGTAATTTGAATTGAATTACATTACGTTTCCGCTTTGTATTTTAAAAAAAAATTAGACCCTGTTTATTATAATTGGTTGAATTATTTCTAAAGACGATTAAGGAATGAATTAGCGTCCGGGTCCCCACAACAGGTGGTATCAGAGCGATAGATCTTGGAGACTAAGATAGAAGAGAGGAGCGGGGTAGAATGAATTTTTTTTTTTTTGCATGTGAGTGCTAGCATGATTTACTGCTTTGTCGATACATGTTACTTGATTTATCTGATTTGATATAGTAATATGCATTATTGAGGCTGGATTAGAACCGACTCTTGATCAGCTGTAAGATGATCAAAGGAGGACTGAAACTTGGAAACAGGTTGTGGTATCTGGTTACTGATCCTTATGATAATCAGATTAGCTCCTCAAAGAATCTCAGAACCAGGGAAGTATCTGGATGGATCAGATGGATGAATCCGAAACTTCGATGAAAGTACAGTTGAAGAGGTTTCAGTCATTGACACCGCCGAGTCTGAAGGGTACTGAGACGACTGTTGATTGTGAGAATTGGCTAGACGATATAGAGATACGGTTTGATTCACTTGAGTACCCAGATGATTGTAGAGTTAAACTTGTTGGAAATCAACTACGGGAAGTCGCTAAGAGTTGGTGGCTGGTAACCAGGGAAGCCATAGCACAGCGTAGCTCAACGATTACGTGGAAAACTTTTAAAGTTGAATTTTATCAAAGATTTGTACCTCTATCATATCGACAATATAAAAGTACAGAGTTTGCAAATCTGAGACAGGGTCAGTTGAATGTTGATGAGTATTTGGCCCAGTTTTTCACCTTGTTACATTTTGCCCCTCAAATGGCTAGAAATGATACAACTGTATCTGATCATTTTATCCAGAGATTGAATCCGGAGATACGCACATTGGTGAATGTGAAAAGACCGAGTAATTTTGCTGATATTCTGAATCGAGCCAAAAGAGCAAAAACCGTTCTGAGGCGACAAAAGGAAGCTTCATATGTTCTTCCAACACCGATACCATAAAAACTGCCTTCCAGAATTGAGATTGGAAGCAGCAGTGGTGGAAAGAAAGAGCAGATGAAAGCTCGAAAGAAACAGTTTAAGAAGTTAGGAAGTGGACCGATTGGTTCATCTAGCTCCAGTGGTTCTAGCCCGAGTTATACTGGAGTTTATTGCAGGACTTGCGGAGGGAGACATCCCATTGAACAATGCCAAGGAGTATTTGGTAGTTGCCGTATTTGCAAACAATTAGGACATTTCGCAAGAGTATGTCCACTGAAAGATTCCCGAAGATTCCCTGTAGAACCCGTATATCAGTAGACGTATAAGCCATGCATAATTCTAGATTTTTAAATTTAATTGACTTCATTGCATGATTATTTTAAATGCATTTGTTTGAAGTTAATTATTTTATTATTTCAGTTCAGTAGTTTGATCTTTAGCATTTCAGTTATTTCAGTGAGGCCGGACCGGAGTTGGAGTTTTGAGATAGAATTTAAGATTCGAGAAATATTTCCAGAAGTTAATTTAGCTAGCAACCAAGTTCATTTAAGTTAGAAATGGAGGTTTGAGGATTTAATTTAATTATTTGAGGTGATTAAGAAATGAACTCATTTAAGTTATTTAATTAAGGGGTTAGCTCACTAAAATTATTTAAAGGATTAGTAAGGCTTTCAAGGATTATTAGTTGACTAGATAATCAACATTTTCCTTTATTTTATCATGCATTTTTCGGCCACCCTTAGTGCTAGAAGATTCATTTTCCAACTCATCAACTTTGACCAATTCTTTGCATGTAATTAGTAGGATAATTTTAGGATTTTTGGGAGCACAATTTAATTAATTAATGGACATATCCTAGACTAGAAAATAAGCAAAATTTCGGCCACTACCTCCTAGAAGCATCCACCAACTCATTTGATATCAAACCATAATTCAAAATTCAAAAATGAGAAGACTTGGTCTTGATTCTTTCCTTATATCTTGCACCCACTTCCCTCACCCTCCTAACCATCATTCCCCCTCCCTTAGTCACGAAATTCAGAGTGTTTTTGAGAGAGGAAAACCGTGGGAATTCAGTAGGAAGCAAGGGAAGAAAAATCGAGAGCAAGAAAGGTAAACAAGAGAAGCGCTCCACCTCCTCCGTGCCGCGTCGTCGTCGTTTCGTTCGTTTTCTTTCGAAACAAAACCAGGCATGTCTAGATTTCTTTCAAACCTCAATCAAGTCATATTATCATTTATTTTTCAGTACATGATCATGTTTATTCAAGCAAAAACCGAGATACATGTCAAAACATTTTGAAACCACACATGCAGAATTTTCGAATTCCTTGGCAAGCTTCACGGTTTCTTTTGTTTTGTGAGTTTCAGGTATTGGATCGACTCCAGGCTCCCAAGGCGGCTTATATACATGTAGTAGGATGCATTAGGACCATGTTGGTCCATTCAAACCAGCCCCATGCTTGCTGGAAATTCAGAATGACAGCAAGTCCCCATAGGTGCAGAAATGTCGTTCGAAAAATTCAGTTTGTTGTCATGGAGGAAGGATCTGATCTTGGCTGCCCCAAGGGCCTATAGCCATGGTTGGATCACTTCCCTAGCATGTCTAAGACGTGACTAAGTTGCCCTTTTGGTGGCTTGGTCCATGGTTCATCGGTTTTTAATAAAAACATCACAACAGCCCCTATACCCCTTCGGCTACTTCGGTTGGACAGCTTTTGGTTTCGTTTCTTTTGTTGCTTGGTATGGATCTTGGTTGGCCTATGGCCCTTAGCCACGGTTCATATCATGCTCCTAGATGTCTAGATCGTGCCATGGTCAATCAAATGGCCACTGGAATGACGCAAGACATCGATCATAGCATAAACACTACACACGCATGCACGTTGCTCTCGGTTGGACCCTTCGGTTGAGTTATGGTGTGATGCGGATTGTGGCTGGCCTAGGGCCCTTAGCCATGGTTCAAATCATTCCTTGGGATGTTGGTAAGAGTCTCTGCTTGGTGGTTCACGCCCCTAATGGCCGATAGTCTCGAAACCAACGCAAGTCTTGTAGTTGCGCAGCTGCTGGAAATTACAGCAAGTTGCTGTGTCGGTTCAGAGGCTCGTTCGAGTTCTTGGTTGGCTTTTAGCCCATGGCCTTGGACTGGACAGTGCCTCATTCAGTTAGGAAGGTCATGTTTTTGACCGTTCGTCATTTGGATCATTTTTGAGGTCGTACGAGAATTTACGGTGCAATGTGCCAAATTAACTCTCGAAAGAGCGTTTCGTGTTTTGGCCTCCATTTCACCTAGATTTCGACCCTATCATTTTAGGAACATTATTTTATGATTTTTCAGCGTATTTTAATCATGACTATACGTCGGTTCAGTGTCGGTTCAGGTTGGCTCGGAGTCATGATTAAATGCGAAGTCATTAGGCGTCATAGTCGCATCTTTTGAACGTAAATTGCATAGTTGGTCATGTTTAAGCTATTGCATATTTTTCATGGCACAGTTAGGTTGCAGCGAGCCTGGGAACTATCCAATCCAATGCAGTTGGTAAAATTACAGGAATTTTCATTATGTCAGTTAATTATTTTACGTGCATTAAATAGAAAATGATTATTTTTGAGATTTATGCGATATGGCTTGTGGTTCATTCACTATGTGGGAGTGTTATTTTATACGGTCGCCAGTGACCGATCAGTTCAGTATGGTACCACCCGGTTGCCAGTGACCGGCCAGCTCAGTTCAGTTTCAGCCTCCCCGGTAGCCAGTTACCGATCAGTTCAGCTTAGTGCAGTGGCCACAGGCGTAAAACATAATTTCAACAGAAAATTTTACCAGTTATTTCAGTACAGGCTCCAAGGAGCAAATATTTTTACAGTGATTTCCAGTTCAATTATGCACGTATTATAATTGCTTAGTACAGATTATTTTCAGTATGCCTCAGGACAGGATAAGTTAACTCATGCATATTTTAAATTCAGATTTTTACTCGTTACCTGCGATATATGCATGCTGAGTCTTTAGGCTCACTAGACTTGATTGTTGTAGGTACTGATGAGGCCAGGGCCGAGGGCGGGGACCAGTGAGCCAGCTTGGGTCGGCAGTAGTGGCACCCGAGGACCTCAGTGCAGCAGTTGTTATTCCGCAAACAATTTTATCAGTCGTTGGATATTTTTAAATCGTTGTTGTTGGCAAAATTTTAATTTTCTTCCGCTGCAATATTTTGAAATATTGAACTTGATTCACCAGTGATTTTATGAATGAGGCCATTTAAGTTCTTTTAAAAAGGAAATTTTTAATTTTCCGCAAATTTTCAAGAAAGGAGTTTTAGGCCCCTTCACAGTTGGTATCAGAGCGGTGGTTCTGTATAGGGTTTCACTACTACTGACCGCGAGAAGCTCACGAAGCCACGCCTTTGGTCTGTAAGTTTTTCAGTTCAGCATTTTGTTCATCATTTTAGTTAAAGCATGAATTATTTTGTCAGCATGCTTCCAGATTTTCAGTATTTCAGTGTTCATTTAAAATAAATTATAGAATTATGCATGTTAGTTACGTATGGGTTATGTTGGACCAGTATGCCCCCTAGACGCATTTTAGAGCGCAACAGAGAGGAGGAGCCTCGCCGAGAGGACAGGGAGGAACGTAGACCGGAGGGAGACCTACCACCTCCTCCACCGCCCCCACTGGACATGAGTGCCCAGATGTTAGCTGGGATGGCACAGTTCTTCGCACAGTTTGCGGGGGGCAATGCCGCAGCCGTAGCCGCAGCCGCAGCCAGGCCGACAGGGCCCGAGGCTGTGTATGAGCGATTCATGAAGATGCGCTCGAAGGAGTTCTCTGGGACATCTGACCCCATGGTTGCCGAGGGATGGATCAAATCCCTCGAGGTTATCTTCGATTTTATGGAGCTGGGGGACGCAGACCGAGTCCGATGTGCCACCTACTTGTTCACTGGAGACGCCCGCTTATGGTGGGAAGGAGCTTCGGTAGCCCTGACATTGGCTACACTTTCTTGGACCCGCTTTACGGAGGTTTTCTACTCCAAGTATTTTGCTGAGGAGGTTCGCACCAGGCAAACCACCGAGTTCATGAGTCTGAGACAGGGGGATATGTCGGTTACGGAGTTTATCCGTAAGTTCGAGAGGGGCTGTCACTTTGTGCCCCTGATAGCGAATGATGCCAGAGCCAAGCTGATGCACTTCCTGGTGGGCTTACGGCCGATCTTGCGCCGAGATGTTAGGGTATCTGACCCTGCTACTTATGAGATTGCCATCTCCAAGGCCTTAGCCGCAGAGCAGGATCTGCGGGATATCGAGAGGGATCGCCAGGGCAAGCGCCCAGTCCAGGCACCGCACCGCCCTCCTCCTCATCAGCATCAGCAGCAGAATAAGAGGCCTTTTCATGGACCGCCCAGGAACCGAGGCCAGCAGCAGCAGCAGCAGCAGCGGGGACGCCCAGCCCCGAGGACTCAGGAGCACCCAGTTTGTCCCAGGTGCTCACGTCGCAATCCTGGAGCATGTATGGCTGGCTCAGGAAAGTGTTTTAAGTGTGGCAGTCCAGACCACATGTTGCTGCAGTGTCCTCAGAGGAATCTGCCTACCCAAGGCAGAGTTTTTGCTCTCCATGCCGCGGAAACCAACCCGGAGACTATGTTGTTGACAGGTATCTTTAAACTTTAAGTTATTCTTCGAATTTCAGCATTTTGGGAATCGGGATTTAGATTTTGAACTTAGAACTGTTATAGGATTGCATGCTCTACTCAGATTTATTTCGGGGAAATTAAGCTAGAGGAACCTTGACCTTTGCATGTCTATAAGTTTAGATCTTGTAGTGGGATTCAACTTAGAGCTCCGCTCTTTCAGGGAGAATTTTTATATCTGGTTCCGCTACCAAGGCCTTGATAGATTCAGGGGCCACTCACTCATTTATTTTGGAAGTCTTTGCAAACTTTCTCAAGATTCAGACCATTGGGCTAGATACAGCCTTTTCAGTAGTGTTGCCGTCAGGCGAGGAGATGGCAGCCACCAATGTTATCCGAGATATAGACCTTGAGCTGCACGGTAATCTTGTTTATGCGGATCTGATTGTGCTACCGATGCCGGAATTTGACATCATCCTAGGGATGGACTGGCTATTGAGGAACAGAGTGTTGATAGACTTCCAGCGGAGATCTGTTCTTGTCCGACCGCCTGGAATGGAGCAGTCCTTATTTGAGCCGGACAGGTACTTTCCTTTACCGCGCATTATTCCTTATGTTCAGGCTAGGAAGCTCATGCATAGAGGGTGTCGGGCATTTCTAGCGACCTTTTTATCTGTCCCCGAGGAACCCAGCCAGTCAGCCTCAGATGTTCCGATTGTCAGAGATTTCTTAGACGTTTTTCCCGAAGACGTCTCTGGTATGCCACCAGAAAGAGAGGTGGAGTTTTCCATTGAGCTTATGCCAGGTACGGCTCCGATATCCAAAGCGCCGTACCGACTAGCACCGACAGAGATGGCAGAGCTTAAGAAGCAGATCCAGGAACTTCTCGACAAGGAGTTCATTCGCCCGAGCTTTTCTCCTTGGGGCGCGCCAGTCTTATTCGTGAAAAAGAAGGATGGCTTGATGAGGCTTTGCATTGACTACCGGGAGTTGAACAGGGTTACAGTGAAGAATAAATACCCACTGCCGAGGATTGAGGATCTGTTTGACCAGTTGCAGGGAGCTTCGATTTTCTCCAAGATAGATCTGCTTTCCGGTTATCACCAGTTGAGGGTGAGAGATGCTGATGTCTCGAAGACAGCTTTCAGGACTCGTTATGGCCACTACGAGTTCCTAGTGATGCCGTTCGGTCTGACGAATGCGCCAGCGATCTTCATGGATCTAATGAATCGCGTATTTCAACCGTACCTCGACCAGTTTGTGATAGTGTTCATAGATGACATTCTCGTCTACTCCAAGAATCGGGAAGAGCACAGCAGGCATCTGACCACAGTGTTGCAGACATTGCAGAAGCACAAATTATTCGCAAAGTTCAGTAAGTGCGAATTCTGGTTAGAGAAGGTGGCGTTCTTGGGCCACATTTTTTCTAGCAGTGGCATTGAGGTAGACCCGGCGAAAGTTGCAGCAGTCAGAGATTGGGTTGTGCCTCAGAATGCATCCGAGATCCGCAGTTTCCTTGGGCTAGCAGGATATTACAGAAAATTCATTCAGGGATTCTCATCCATTTCCGTTCCACTCACAGCACTGACCAAGAAAAATGTGAAGTTTGTGTGGAGCGAGGAGTGTCAGAAGAGCTTCGATACTTTGAAGCAAGCTCTTATCTCAGCACCCGTTTTGGCTGTACCGTCAGGATCCGGCGAGTTTGTCCTTTATACCGATGCTTCGAAGCTTGGTTTAGGTGCAGTTTTGATGCAGCATGGGAGAGTGATAGCGTATGCTTCTCGACAGCTGAAAATCCACGAGAAGAATTACCCTACCCATGATCTGGAGTTAGCGGCCGTAGTTTTTGCTTTGAAGATTTGGAGGCACTATCTGTATGGAGAGAAGTGCCAGATCTTTACCGACCATAAGAGCCTCAAGTATTTCTTTACGCAGAAGGAGCTGAACATGCGTCAGAGGCGTTGGTTGGAGCTTGTGAAAGACTACGATTGTGACATTAGCTACCACCCGGGTAAAGCTAATGTAGTTGCGGATGCTTTGAGCAGGAAAGTCGCAGTGATGGCTCATTTGACGATGCAGAAACCTCTTCAGATTGAGATGCAGAAGTTTGATCTTGAGACTTATCCTCGAGGTAGAGTTCCTCGTGTATCTACCTTGACTATCCAGTCCTCTCTTATTGACCGTATTCGCAGCGCTCAGGCAGCAGATGAGCAGTTGGCACAGTGGAAGAAGAGAGATGAAGCCAAGGGCAGTGTTTTGTATTCAGTCAGCGACGGTATTGTGAGATACCGAGATAGGATATGGGTTCCTAGCAGTGATTCTATCCGAGCAGACATCTTATCAGAGGCCCATACGTCCCCGTACTCCATTCACCCTGGGAGTACGAAGATGTACAAAGATCTGCAGCTATTGTATTGGTGGCCAGGAATGAAGAAGGACATCAGGCGTTTTGTATCCGAGTGCTTGACTTGCCAGTTAGTGAAGGCCGAGCATCAGAGACCAGCAGGTTTGCTCAAGCCTCTCCCTATTCCCGAGTGGAAGTGGGAGAATGTTACCATGGACTTTGTGACCGGATTGCCGAGGTCAGCCAGAGGATCGAATGCTATCTGGGTGATTGTAGATCGTCTTACCAAATCAGTGCACTTCTTGCCTATTAAGACGACTTTCACCATGGTTCAGTATGCAGAGCTGTATATCCGAGAGATAGTCCGACTCCACGGTATTCCAGTTTCTATCGTATCCGACAGAGATCCCAGATTCACTTCCTCGTTTTGGAAGAGTTTGCATTCGACTTTGGGTACGAAGTTGCTGTTTAGCACAGCTTTCCATCCGCAGACAGATGGACAGTCGGAGCGAGTTATTCAGATCTTAGAGGATCTTCTCCGTGCTTGCGTCATTGATTTCTCTGGGAGTTGGGAGTCGAACTTACCATTGGTAGAGTTCACCTATAACAACAGTTTCCAGTCGTCTATAGGTATGGCTCCGTATGAGGCGCTGTATGGCCGCAAGTGTAGATCTCCTGTTCATTGGGATGAAGTAGGAGAGAGAGCAGAGTTGGGTCCAGAGATTGTTCAGCAGGCAGCAGATGTAGTAGTCAAGATCCGTGATAGAATAAGGACTGCTCAGAGCCGACAGAAGAGTTATGCCGATCAGCGGAGGAGAGAGTTAGAGTTTGTAGTGGGCGATCATGTCTTCGTGAAAGTGGCACCTATGAAGGGTGTCATGAGATTTGGCAAGAAAGGGAAGCTCAGTCCGAGATTCATTGGACCGTTTGAGATCCTCGACAGAGTTGGGACGCTAGCGTATCGTGTGGCTCTTCCGCCGAATCTGGCCGGAGTACACAATGTCTTTCACGTCTCCATGCTGAGGAAGTATATGGCAAATCCTTCGCATGTGCTGAATTTCGAGCCGTTGCAGCTTACTCCGAACTTATCTTATGAGGAGAGACCCGTGCAGATCCTAGATAGACAGGAGAAGAAACTTCGGAACAAGCTCGTTAAGCGAGTCAAAGTCAAATGGCTCAACCATTCAGAGGAGGAAGCTACGTGGGAGTCTGAGCCGGAGATGAGAAGTCGATACCCTGAGTTATTCGGTGAGTTCTAATTTCGAGGACGAAATTTATTTAAGGGGGGAAGGATTGTAGAACCCGTATATCAGTAGACGTATAAGCCATGCATAATTCTAGATTTTTAAATTTAATTGACTTCATTGCATGATTATTTTAAATGCATTTGTTTGAAGTTAATTATTTTATTATTTCAGTTCAGTAGTTTGATCTTTAGCATTTCAGTTATTTCAGTGAGGCCGGACCGGAGTTGGAGTTTTGAGATAGAATTTAAGATTCGAGAAATATTTCCAGAAGTTAATTTAGCTAGCAACCAAGTTCATTTAAGTTAGAAAGGGAGGTTTGAGGATTTAATTTAATTATTTGAGGTGATTAAGAAATGAACTCATTTAAGTTATTTAATTAAGGGGTTAGCTCACTAAAATTATTTAAAGGATTAGTAAGGCTTTCAAGGATTATTAGTTGACTAGATAATCAACATTTCCATTTATTTTATCATGCATTTTTCGGCCACCCTTAGTGCTAGAAGATTCATTTTCCAACTCATCAACTTTGATCAATTCTTTGCATGTAATTAGTAGGATAATTTTAGGATTTTTGGGAGCACAATTTAATTAATTAATGGACATATCCTAGACTAGAAAATAAGCAAAATTTCGGCCACTACCTCCTAGAAGCATCCACCAACTCATTTGATATCAAACCATAATTCAAAATTCAAAAATGAGAAGACTTGGTCTTGATTCTTTCCTTATATCTTGCACCCACTTCCCTCACCCTCCTAACCATCATTCCCCCTCCCTTAGTCACGAAATTCAGAGTGTTTTTGAGAGAGGAAAACCGTGGGAATTCAGTAGGAAGCAAGGGAAGAAAAATCGAGAGCAAGAAAGGTAAACAAGAGAAGCGCTCCACCTCCTCCGTGCCGCGTCGTCGTCGTTTCGTTCGTTTTCTTTCGAAACGAAACCAGGCATGTCTAGATTTCTTTCAAACCTCAATCAAGTCATATTATCATTTATTTTTCAGTACATGATCATGTTTATTCAAGCAAAAACCGAGATACATGTCAAAACATTTTGAAACCACACATGCAGAATTTTCGAATTCCTTGGCAAGCTTCACGGTTTCTTTTGTTTTGTGAGTTTCAGGTATTGGATCGACTCCAGGCTCCCAAGGCGGCTTATATACATGTAGTAGGATGCATTAGGACCATGTTGGTCCATTCAAACCAGCCCCATGCTTGCTGGAAATTCAGAATGACAGCAAGTCCCCATAGGTGCAGAAATGTCGTTCGAAAAATTCAGTTTGTTGTCATGGAGGAAGGATCTGATCTTGGCTGCCCCAAGGGCCTATAGCCATGGTTGGATCACTTCCCTAGCATGTCTAAGACGTGAATAAGTTGCCCTTTTGGTGGCTTGGTCCATGGTTCATCGGTTTTTAATAAAAACATCACAACAGCCCCTATACCCCTTCGGCTACTTCGGTTGGACAGCTTTTGGTTTCGTTTCTTTTGTTGCTTGGTATGGATCTTGGTTGGCCTATGGCCCTTAGCCACGGTTCATATCATGCTCCTAGATGTCTAGATTGTGCCATGGTCAATCAAATGGCCACTGTAATGACGCAAGACATCGATCATAGCATAAACACTACACACGCATGCACGTTGCTCTCGGTTGGACCCTTCGGTTGAGTTATGGTGTGATGCGGATTGTGGCTGGCCTAGGGCCCTTAGCCATGGTTCAAATCATTCCTTGGGATGTTGGTAAGAGTCTCTGGTTGGTGGTTCACGCCCCTAATGGCCGATAGTCTCGAAACCAACGCAAGTCTTGTAGTTGCGCAGCTGCTGGAAATTACAGCAAGTTGCTGTGTCGGTTCAGAGGCTCGTTCGAGTTCTTGGTTGGCTTTTAGCCCATGGCCTTGGACTGGACAGTGCCTCATTGAGTTAAGAAGGTCATGTTTTTGACCGTTCGTCATTTGGATCATTTTTGAGGTCGTACGAGAATTTACGGTGCAATGTGCCAAATTGACTCTCGAAAGAGCGTTTCGTGTTTTGGCCTCCATTTCACCTAGATTTCGACCCTATCATTTTAGGAACATTATTTTATGATTTTTCAGCGTTTTTTAATCATGACTATACGTCGGTTCAGTGTCGGTTCAGGTTGGCTCGGAGTCATGATTAAATGCGAAGTCATTAGGCGTCATAGTCGCATCTTTTGAACGTAAATTGCATAGTTGGTCATGTTTAAGCTATTGCATATTTTTAATGGCACAGTTAGGTTGCAGCGAGCCTGGGAACTATCCAATCCAATTCAGTTGGTAAAATTACAGGAATTTTCATTATGTCAGTTAATTATTTTACGTGCATTAAATAGAAAATGATTATTTTTGAGATTTATGCGATATGTCTTGTGGTTCATTCACTATGTGGGAGTGTTATTTTATACGGTCGCCAGTGACCGATCAGTTCAGTATGGTACCACCCGGTTGCCAGTGACCGGCCAGCTCAGTTCAGTTTCAGCCTCCCCGGTAGCCAGTTACCGATCAGTTCAGCTTAGTGCAGTGGCCACAGGCGTAAAACATAATTTCAACAGAAAATTTTACCAGTTATTTCAGTACAGGCTCCAAGGAGCAAATATTTTTACAGTGATTTCCAGTTCAATTATGCACGTATTATAATTGCTTAGTACAGATTATTTTCAGTATGCCTCAGGACAGGATAAGTTAACTCATGCATATTTTAAATTCAGATTTTTACTCGTTACCTGCGATATATGCATGCTGAGTCTTTAGGCTCACTAGACTTGATTGTTGTAGGTACTGATGAGGCCAGGGCCGAGGGCGGGGACCAGTGAGCCAGCTTGGGTCGGCAGTAGTGGCACCCGAGGACCTCAGTGCAGCAGTTGTTATTCCGCAAACAATTTTATCAGTCGTTGGATATTTTTAAATCGTTGTTGTTGGCAAAACTTTAATTTTCTTCCGCTGCAATATTTTGAAATATTGAACTTGATTCACCAGTGATTTTATGAATGAGGCCATTTAAGTTCTTTTAAAAAGAAAATTTTTAATTTTCCGCAAATTTTCAAGAAAGGAGTTTTAGGCCCTTCACATTCCCAGGAGTAGGAGCGTCTGGTGGTAGTGATCGAGGAACAGACCCAGGATGCACTTGATGATGTAGTGACATGTATCTGTTCTTTTATGATTATGTCGCATATGTATTGATATATACTAATGCATTTCCTACGATTATCTTTGACTGAGTTGCATTGATATATGTTGTACCTGTTGAGTTTGTGTTACTATAGTATTGATCTTTGTACCTTTTGGGGAGAGGAATTGATATCAGTGAATTCTGTGATATATTGTATACTACAGTAAAAAGGGAATGAGATTGAATTAGGTTGTGTTGTACTTGTGTTGTCTGATTCTGACTACATTATTGATATTGATATGCTAACAAGTACAGAACTAGTATAGATTCTTGCCAGGAGATGGTAAGATTCGGACCTGAAATGGCCGATGAACGAATGATATACGGTAAGGATTCTCGATTTTGAATTCCTTGATATCCGTATTATGTATGATTCGATGATTATCGAAAAGAATGGAGTAATTTCTTATGTATTCAGTTGCTTACTGAAGTTGAGCCTATCTAGGAATGATTTGTCAGTAGCAGGAGAGTTGCTATAGTCGTTCCAGATGAAATTCCGGGTTTGTCTTATATCAGGGAGAGCGACTTCAGCCTTGATTTGATATCAGGTATGAATTTCATTGTAGACTTCTGTACAGAATGATATTGATTGAATTGAAAGAATTGAAATGTCAGCTAGAAGATTTACTGCCTGAGAGTTAGAGTTACATCTGATTATGTGTTTCTCTGGGAAATACTTCAGTTCTGTGTATGGGTTGATAAATCATGTGTTCCGAAGTGTTCTGATGACCTTATGCTCGTTTTATCTACGATTTTTTAATATATTCGCAGCGTATGATTGATTGAATCGAACAGTTGAAATCTGTATTGAATATTCTGGGAATCGAGATTGTTGTATACAGAATTGTTCGGCTATGAATCCAGATTGCAACAGATTGTATTCAGAGTCTGTGATATCTGAAGATGGTATACTGATTAATTGTAGCACAGTTGAGACAGTGATCAGTGGCTGAAAACGACATTAAAAATGGCAGAACTTCAGAACATTCAAGCCAGCTCAGAGATGATGTAACGCCCCCAGATTCGACGGCTGTCCTTACTGCACCAAGACGAGTCTTTCCAGCGTGCTTATGTCCACACTCACACACACCCTAGGAAATTTCCCAGGAGGTCACTCATCCCAAAATTTCCCCAAGTCAAGCACGCTTAACTTTGGAGTTCTTATGTGATGAGCTACCGAAAAGAAGACGCACCTTCGTGATATGAGTAGTACAAATCAAATCTTTTAAGCCTTCTTCAACTGTACAGTCCATTACATTGAACAATCTCGGAATCCCTCTCATTCCCGTGTGGATCGGTTTATTCATGTTCCCTCCACCTAGAAGCCTGCCAGGAGCCGCTCATTGTCCGTGCAACTGATGGCACCGGCGATCACCCCCCGCCCTCTTCGGCCCCGGGCCTCACATGCCCACCAGCTTCCGATTGGTTCGTCCCCGAACCACACCGTACTAAGAGAGGTCGGCTCTGATACCCAACTGTAACGCCCCAGATTCGACGACTGTCCTCACTGTATCAAGACGAGTCTTCCCAGCGTGCTTATGTCCTCACTCACACGCACCCTAGGAAACTTCCCAGGAGGTCACCCATCCCAAAATTGCCCCAAGTCAAGCACGCTTAACTTTGGAATTCTTATGTGATGAGCTACCGAAAAGAAGATTCACCTTCGTGATATGAGTAGTACAAATCAAATCTTTTAAGCCTTCTTCAACTGTACAGTCCATTACATTGAACAGTCTCGGAATCCCTCTCATTCCCGTGTGGGTCGGTTCATTCATGTTCCCTCCACCTAGAAGCCTGCCAGGAGCCGCTCATTGTCCGTGCAACTGATGGCACCGGCGATCACCCCCCGCACTCTTCGGCCCCGGGCCTCACAGCTGATGTTGAAAATTACAGCAGTTCCGAAATTTGATTAGATTGTTCAGAACTTGATTTCGATAGTCAGAACAGTGTTTCAATCAGAATACCAGGTAGGTAATGCTTTATTTTATATAAGTAGCTGATTTGTTTGTGCCAGATATTTCGAATTTGAAATAACAGGTATTGTTAGAGGCACACAGTAGTAGATTCAGTATGATTCTGGTAGCAGGAAATGTGTGATAATTCGAACGGACAGTTTTGAAGTAAATAAACGAAATCAGTTATGTCAGAATTTGTATTGAAATGTCTAAATCGCTGACAGATGAAGACAGGAAAATAGAAACCAGGAGATTGAATATACAGATTCTCGATTCCTGAATAGAGATAGGAGTATAACTCTATGGATCTGGTGATAGACTTACCGAAATTGTGCCAAGAATGTACCAGGATGTGGTTATGATTGAACGATTGTTCAAATCTGCATATGTATATCGTACTGGATGACGTACAGATACGATTAGATTACTGAGATTTCTGTCAGAAAAGTGATCAGAATATACAGAATGCCGAAATTTGATTATAGTAGACCATGACTTCGATTGACTTGCACATTTAGCAGAGTGTACAGCGAGAGTTGGGTACGAAGGTACATCTGAATACCATATATCATCCACGGACTGATGGATAGTCGGAGTAGACTATCCAGACACTGGAAGATATGCGTAGAGCTGTAGTGCTTGATTCTAGCACTAAGTGGCAGGATTCATTGCCATGTGGTTAGTTTTGTACGACCACGACCATCCGACGAGTATAGAGATGGCACCATTTGAGACATGGTATGGTAAGAAGCATGGATCTCCTCTTGATTGGAGATAATATCTCTGAGGTTCCTGAGTTTGGACCTGATATGATCAGAGATATGACTGGAAAAGTTAAGCTAATTCAGAAGAAAATGAAGACAGCTCAGAAGCGACAGATTGAATATGCCAACATCAGGCGACGACCGTTGGTATTTGAGGCAGAAGACTGAATATTGAATTAACTGGAATTAAACAGATCGATAACCGCTGTTGATGTTGAATTATTATGAGCTGTTGATTGGTATATACGGATGTTGTATAGCCAGTATTCTGAGATCGATTCTATCAGAATTACTTCAAGTTGTATTAGGATATTATAATTCTTGAATTATTGTTCTAGATTTGGAATAAGAATTAGCAGAAGAAAGATAATTCAGAATGAATACTATTCCGTTGTTGAAAGTTCAATGGAGTGGTTAGGGTATTGAAGAAGCTATTTGGAAAATAGAATCTGAGATGAGATAAAGATTCAAGAATTGGTTCATTAAGGTGAGTCTTATATTCCATTTCTGTATATCTCCTTCTTGTATTTGATTGGCTATCTGATTTGATTACCTATGATTTCGAGGACGAAATCTGATCTTAAGGGGGGAGAAATGTAATGCCCGAGATTTAATCAATATAATCAGAAGTGGATTAATTGACAGAATTGAGGTTATAGCTACTTAAATGAAGGAGCCGAGCGCCGACCGAGATGCAAGAAAAGTGTGACACGTATACTTTACATGCATGAGATATATATATAAGGTTCCTTCTTCAGAATTTATCAAGAAGAGTCGAGGATTTTCTCTAAGAAATCCTTACGCCTTTTAGCGTATAGATTTGTGATTTGTGAACGATCCGCCCGTCCGATTTTGAATCCGACTTCAGTACTGTGTTCCTATCGACGCAGGCTTCTACAGGACGTAAGTTTTGTTACATTTAGATATGATTTGAAATTATGATATTGTCAGAATTGAATAGGAATCATATATGGTGTTTCTGATACAGTAGACATCGTATAATTGAAGTCAGATTAAGAACAGACTATTTCTGTAATTGTTATGATTTTCGGAATCGATTTGACTGAGATTCGATATCAGATTTGTATTATCATTGAAATTATGAGTTATACCGGTATTGATTATGAGTTCTGGTATTATTTCTGAGATGTTGGGATTTACGGGGTTATCGAGACTGTATTGTTATACAGTCGAAACATCCGTAAATTGATATTGATCAGATTCGGTATTGGTTGAGATTGTATTGTGGTATCGTGTGTCGATTGGCATTGATCCGATTATGTTTGATTTGAGTATTGATCAGAACAGGTTTTGAACTGAGTTATGTACTGATATTGTATCTATTCGATTGTCATTATCAGATTGGATATGGACAGAGTTGACTTCGATACTTCGTCTTCGTCGGACCGAGAAGATAAAGGTATAAATTAATGTTGAGTTGGGATTGCACAACTCGAGTGAGGTTTGACTCGAGTTTCCCTAAATCACATACTTTATTTTATTGCATTGTTATTTGCAATTAAATACGATTGATATTTCTGGTCTATGGATGTATAGACAATGTATGTCTTGAGTCATAGGCGAATGTGCCTAGTCGTAGACATTTGATCTTGTGACAGAAGGGCCGGATAGTGAGGACTCGTCACTGGCCCATTGCACATTGTTGCGGGAGAGGATATTGGCGATCGGGCCATAGTCCATGATGGTTAGGTCAGGACACCGGACGTTTGGCTATATCGGAGTGGATAGAACTGGAGTCTTTTCTATTACTGGTGTTCGATATGGAAAGAGCCAAAGTCCGTGAATAAGAACATATCACCACCCCGATCGAGAGTGTAGGTGGGTGTATGTTCTTATTCCGAACGGGATCCCTAGATTAAGACTGAGTCGAGTCTGAGTCTAAAAATCACGGAGAGTGATTCATTGCTTGATGTTGAATTATGTTCCTGATGATGGTACATGTTTAGAATATGATTTATTCTTGATAGTGATTCATGTTTAGGAGTATAATACATGTGATGAATATTTGATTCATGTTTCTAATTTTGATACATGTTAGACATATCTGTTATATGCTTTTATATTGTTTTTATGATTGCATGTATACATGATTTATACTGAGAATGTAATTCTCACCGGAGTTATCCGGCTGTTGTCTTGTTTGTATGTGTGCATGGCAACAGGTGGGATAGGATCAGGGTCGAGAAAAGAACGAGGCTGGACTAGATAGCGTGGAGATCCGGGCTTCGAAGCAACTTAGGATTCAGCACTGATATATAGTTGAACCTAGTTGAATTCTTGTTGATAATACAAGATTTATATGTTTATGTTTAATATGTAATTTGAATTGAATTACATTACGTTTCCGCTTTGTATTTTAAAAAAAAATAAATTAGACCCTGTTTATTATAATTGGTTGAATTATTCCTAAAGACGATTAAGGAATGAATTAGCATCCGGGTCCCCACACAATGACTCGACAGGCAATGCATGTATCAATGCAAAACGTTCTGATATGAATGTATATGATGCACCTGTATCTATCAATACATAGGCAAGATAACTACAAAGAAAATAGTTACCTGCAATCACATCGTCTGGTGCATCTTTGGCCTGCTCCTCCATCAATGCAAACACCTGAGCCTGTTGCCTGGGAGGTTGGCTCATTGTCTGGCCACCTCTGGCTTTAGGCTGGGACTGTGTAGGCGTTGGCTGAAAGGAAAGGACAGACGAAGCTTGCCTCTCAGGCTGAGTCACTGATGCAGATGACCCTGCACCCTGAAATCTCTGTGCACCTCTCTGTGGACAGACTTTGGCGAAATGTCCATGTTGCCTACATATGTTGCATCTGCCCATCACTCCCGGACACTGCTCTGTGGCATGTCGGCCTCCGCAAGAACTACAATACACAGCTGAAAAATCCGTACTCTGGCCAGGACCTCTCTGTCGTGACCCGCTGGAGCTCGACGAACTGCTCCCTGCTCTCTTGAACTGCTTGCCTTTAGCTTTCAACGAATCTTTCTTGCCACTACTACTGCTTCCACTATCAAATCGAGGAGGAGGTGGTGGAAACTGTGCGGCGGGCTGTGGCTGTCTCTGGCTCTGAGCACTATAGGAAGCTCCTCGCTGCCTGATCAAGCCAGCCTCTGCTCCTTTCGCTCTGTTCAGTGCATCAGAAAATGTGTTGGGTCGTCCTGTGTTCACCAAAGTAAAAATATCAAGGTTTAAACCATTGATGAATTGATCGGCGACCGCTTCATCATTTCCTGCCACGTGTGGCACAAATCGAAGCAAGGAAGAAAACTTGGCAACATACTCTTCTATGTTCCACTGCCCCTGTCTCAAGTTGGCAAATTCGGCTCCTTTGTCTTTTCGATAGAAGACTGGAAAGAAACGTTGATAAAATTCATCCTTGAATACCTTCCAAGTAATATTGATACCTCTATGCTCCAAGGCTCGTTTCGTGGTAAGCCACCAACTCTTGGCCACTTCTTGTAATTGATGCCCAATCAACTTCACTCTTTGTTCATCTGTATAGGCAAGAGATTCAAACAGCATCTCTATATCGTCTAACCAGCTCTCACAATCTACTGCATTCTCCGTGCCCTTCAAGATAGGTGGATGGAATGACTGAAACCTCTTTAATAACGTCTCCATAGGTGTAGCTGTCACATCCATCTGAGTACCTGACGTACTACCCTGTTCTGGCACTTGACCTGCAGCTGGTTGTGGTATTCTTCTAGGCGGCATATCTGATTATCAAAAGATTAGTACACAATCTATACAATCTGTCTCAGCCCTCCTCTGATCATATACCTCTGATCCAGAATCGGTTCTGATTCAGTCTTTACCAGTACATGCTGTAAGTCAATTCAGATAACAATACAACATGTAATAGGAAAAGCAATAAATCATGCTAGCACATCAAAAGCAAGGAAGAAGACTCGATCTACTCCGCTCATTCTACTCCATCTCAGTCTACAGAACCTACTGCTCTGATACCACCTGTTGTGGGGACCCGGGCTCTAACTCGATTCTTTTTGGGATTAGATGGATCTTTGCTAGAAAATGTGGGTCAAATTTTGGCTTTTAACATTAATTCAAATGTATATAAACATGCACAAGGTCTTCATTTATTTTATTTCTACAAACATAATATACATGTCTTGTCCAGTACATATTCAACAAACCAGTATTCAAATACAGTACATGACAAAAGTACAACTAATCGTACATCTGCTATGCCCGTGATCACCACGCTATATCCATCTCTCATCTCTGCTGCGACCCAGATCCTGCCCTACCTGTTGGTATGCACACATACAGACACAACAACAGCCAGAAACTCAGGTGAAAATAAATCCCAGTATAAAACATGTATACATGCATGTCATGCAGTTTAATACCAATCATAACACATAATCAGTAATTATGACACATTAGTGATTACAGATAAAAAAATCTGACTCTTACTCTTTAACTCGACTCGTATCTAAGTCTAGAGATCCCGGTGTGAATAAGATGTAACAGGTCTCCCACCTACTCTCCCAATCGTGGTGGTGTTATGTAAGGCTTGATATTATTAGTCTTCATTGATGTGATACTCGGAAAATTTGAGTATGCATGACATGCAACGGGAAGTATTAAGTGAGATGAGATGAGGAAATATTCAAAATAGGACAGAACAGATGGCGCACATGCGCGAAGAAATGTGCGCACATGCGCGACAATTCCAGAAGCATCGGCGCACATGCGCAAGATAAGGCGCGCATATGCGCGACATGTCCAGAGACATTGGCGCACATGCGCGAGATAAGGCGCGCATATGCGTGACACCTCCAGAAGCTTTGGCGCATATGCGCGAGATGAAGCGCGCATATGCGCGAGGTGTTAAGATTTGCATTGCCGAGCCCAGTAGGTCTCGCGCATATGCACGGGTGATGTCGCGCATATGCGCGAGACGTGTACTCCAAAGGATGAGCCATGTGTTCTTAGCCATGCAATATATATATATGGATTTGTTTCATTCTTCCTCAATTCATCAGCAGAACCGAACGACTCCAGAGAAAAGCTTCACTTTTCTTAGGCTCTTAAATTGTGATTTTGAAAGATTCATACATCCAAACTTTAATCCGATTTCGGTTTTGAGCTCCTCTCTTCAAGGGCTACAAGAGGATGTAAGTATCTTTAAATTTCAACATGTTCTGAAATGTGAAAGTTGAGGAAAGATTGATATGATTGAAATTATATGTTCTTGAGATTATTGACATCGTAGAAACGCTACCGGATCGAAGAACGCACGTTGTATGCTATTGTAACTATTTTCCAGCATGTTTAGAGTTAAGTTATGCAGATTTTGAGTACTATCATATGCTTATGATGATGATTATGAGTTGAGACTTATGAATTGTTGATATATGTGAGAGTTGGATTGACCGGTATTGAGAAATTACGTCGTTATGCCGTCAAATGGTACCGAGGTCAAGTATTGAATTGGATATGTGTTGATTGAGATTAGAGATTGATAGAATATGTATCAACATTTCCATTTCAGATTTGATATTGACCGATTCGTCTTCTATACTTCGACTACGACAGAAATTGTGTGACGAAAGGTATAATTCATGTTTTGTTTGGGGAAGACACAACTCAAATGAGATTCAATTTGAGTTTCCCAACCAAATCACATACTAGAATTGTAGTCTATCTTTTGATATGATTTTGATTTGTTTATGGACTTATATTCTAATCTCTTGATATGATGATGCCTTGTTTATAGATTTATATTCCAGCATTTGAGATAGGAGAGTCATTGGCAGACTTGCCAAACTAGACGTTCGGTGGTATCGATGCTTCGGATTAGATTCACTCCGATTGTAGACATTCGATACAGACAGTGCCGAAGTCTAGGAATAAGACGTACAGTTACCCCGATTGGGAGGGTAGGTAACAGACAGTGACGTCTTATTCACACCGGGATCCCTAGAGTAGAGTCGAGTCGAGTCAAGACATTATTTGATTTGAATTGCATGTTGATATAGATTGGTTTCATAGACTATGGAGCCCATTGTTATTGCTTTCACGCATGATTTATGATTATGTATTAGCATGCATACATGTTTTATACTGGGATATATTCTGACCGGAGTTTCCGGCTGTTGTTATGTCTGTATGTGTGCACAACAACAGGTGGGGTAGGATCTGGGTCACGACAGAGATGAGATCGAGATAGCGTGGTGACTAAGGGCGCAGAAGATCACTAGTAGTTTGTACTTTTGATATGTAATGTATTTAATTACTGGTTTGTAGAATATGGATAAAACAAGACATGTATATTATGTTTGTGTAATAAAATAAATACAGACCTTGTGCTTGTTTATAGACATTTGAATTAATGTTAAAAAGCAAAAATATGACCCACGTTTTCTAACAACGATCCGATTAATCCCGTAAAGAACTGAGTTAGAGCCCGGGTCCCCACAACAGGTGGTATCAGAGCGATAGGTCCTTTAGACTAAGATAAGATAGGAAGAGCGGGGTAGATCGAGTCTTCTTCCTTGCTTTTGATGTGCTAGCATGATTTATTGCTTTTCCTATTACATGTCGTATTGTTATTTGAATTGATTTACAGCATGTACTTGTAAAGACTGAATCAGAACCGATTCTGGATCAGAGGTATATGATCAGAGGAGGGCTGAGACAGATTGTATATAGATTGTGTACTAATCTTTTGATAATCAGATATGCCGCCTAGAAGAATACCACAACCAGCTGCAGGTCAAGTGCCGGAACAGGGTAGTACGTCAGGTACTCAGATGGACGTATCTGCGACACCGATGGAGACTTTGTTGAAGAGGTTTCAATCATTCCATCCACCTACCTTGAAGGGCACGGAGAATGCAGTGGATTGTGAGAGCTGGCTAGACGATATAGAGATTTTGTTTGAATCTCTTGCTTATGCCGACGAACGGAGAGTGAAGTTGATTGGGCATCAATTACAAGAAGTGGCAAAAAGTTGGTGGCTTACAACGAAACGAGCCCTGGAGCATAGAGGTATCGATATTACTTGGAAAGTATTTAAAGATGAATTTTATCAACGTTTCTTTCCAGTGTCGTATCGAAAAGACAATGGGGCCGAATTTGCCAACTTGAGACAGGGGCAGTGGAACATAGAAGAGTATGTTGCCAAGTTTTCTTCTTTGCTCCGATTTGCACCACACGTGGCAGGAAATGACAAAACGGTCGCGGACCAGTTCATCAATGGTTTGAACCCGGATATTTTTACTTTGGTGAACACGGGACGACCCAATACATTTTCTGATGCACTGAACAGAGCAAAAGGAGCAGAGGCTGGCTTGATCAGGCAGCGAGGAGCTTCCTATAGTGCTCAGAGTCAGAGACCGCCACAGGCCGCCGTCCAGTTTCCACCACCTCCTCCTCGATTTGATAGTGGAAGCAGTAGTAGTGGCAAGAAGGATTTTTTTAAAGCTAAGGGTAAGCAGTTCAAGAGAGCTGGGAGCAGTTCGTCGAGCTCCAGCGGGCCACGACAGAGAGGTCCTGGCCAGAGTACAGATGTGACAGGCGTGTATTGCACTACTTGTGGAGGCCGACATGCCACAGAGCAGTGTCAGGGAGTGATGGGCAGATGTAACATATGTAAGCAACAGGGACATTTCGCCAGAGTCTGTCCCCAGAGAGGTGCACAGAGATTTCAGAGTGCAGGGTCATCAGCATCAGTGACTCAACCCGAGAGGCAAGTTTCGTCTGTCCATTCCTTCTAGCCCACGCCTACACAGTCCCAACCTAGAGCCAGAGGTGGCCAGACAGTGAGCCAACCTCCCAGACAACAGGCTCAGGTGTTTGCATTGATGGAGGAGCAAGCCCAAGAGGCACCAGACGATGTGATTGCAGGTAACTGTTTTCTTTGCGGGTATCCTGCATATGTATTGATAGATACAGGTGCATCACATACATTCATATCAGAACGTTTTGCATTGACACATGCATTGCCTGTCGAGTCATTGTCTACTGTAGTGTCTATTTCTTCTCCGTTGGGGAGTGGTTTGATATATGTGACTTCAGTTAAACATTGTATACTACAGTTTGAAGGACATGAGATCGATTTAGACTGTTTTGTACTTGGCTTATCTGATTTTGATTGTATTGTCGGGATTGACATGTTAACTAAGTACAAAGCCACCGTAGACTGTTTTCACAAGATTATCAGATTCAGACCTGAAATGACAGAAGAGTGGAAATTCTATGGTAAGGGTTCCAGATCTCGGATTCCCTTAGTATCTGCTTTGACTATGAGTAGATTGTTGCAAAAAGGAGCAGAAGGGTTCCTTATTTATTATGTAGATCTACAGAAATCGAGCCCGGTATTGGCAAATTTGCCAGTAGTACGGGAGTTTGCAGATGTATTTCCTGACGAGATCCCAGGGTTACCTACAGCTCGAGAGTTAGATTTTAGCTTTGATCTTATTCCAGGTACCGTTCCTATTTCGAGAACTCCGTATAGAATGGCACCTATAGAGTTGAAAGAATTGAAAGCACAGTTAGAAGATCTTCTAACCAAGGGATATATTAGACCGAGTGTGTCTCCTTGGGGCGCTCCAGTGCTATTCGTGCGTAAGAAAGACGGTTCTATGCGATTATGTATTGACTACCGGCAACTGAACAAGGTGACGGTAAAGAGCAAGTACCCATTGCCTCGCATTGATGATTTATTTGATCAGTTGCAGGGATCTTCTGTTTATTCCAAGATCGATTTGAGATCTGGATATCACCAGCTGCGAGTACGAGATATTGATATACCTAAGACAGCATTTCGAACCAGGTATGGACATTACGAATTTATTGTCATGCCTTTTGGCTTAACGAATGCTCCAGCGGTGTTTATGGGACTGATGAACCGCGTCTTTCAGAGATATTTAGATGAGTTTGTGATTGTTTTTATTGATGACATTCTGGTGTATTCTAAGAGTATGACTGAGCATGCCGATCATTTGAGGATTGTATTGCAGACATTGAGAAAAGAGAGATTGTATGCCAAACTGTCCAAGTGTGAATTCTGGTTGAGACAGGTTGTCTTTTTGGGTCATATCATATCTGGAGATGGTATTTCTGTGGATCCGAGTAAAGTTGACTATTCAGTCCACTCTCCTGGACCGTATTCGTAGTGGTCAGGCAACAGATGAGCAATTGGCAAAGTGGAAGCAGAGGGATGAGGCCAAGGGCAGTGTCTTGTATTCAGTCAGTGATGGTATTGTGAGATACCGAGACAGGATATGTGTTCCTAGCAGTGATTCTATCCGAGCAGATATCTTATCAGAAGCCCATATGTCGCCGTACTCTATTCATCCAGGGAGTACGAAGATGTACAAAGATCTGCATCTATTGTATTGGTGGCCTGGTATGAAGAAGGACATCAGACAATTTGTATCCAAGTGCCTGACTTGTCAGTTAGTGAAGGCGGAGCATCAGAGACCAGCAGGTTTGCTCAAGCCTCTTCCTATTCCCGAGTGGAAGTGGGAGAATGTTACCTTGGACTTCGTGACCGGTTTGCCGAAGTCAGTCAGAGGATCAAATGCCATCTGGGTGATTGTTGATCGTCTTACCAAATCAGCGCATTTCTTGCCTATTAAGACGACTTTCACCATGATTCAGTAAGCAGAGTTGTACATCCGGGAGATAGTCCGACTTCATGGTATTCCAGTTTCTATCGTATCTGATAGAGATCCCAGATTTACTTCCTCATTTTGGAAGAGTTTGCATTCGACTATGGGGACGAAGTTGCTGTTTAGCACAGCTTTCCATCCGCAGACAGATGGGCAGTTAGAGCGAGTCATTCAGATTTTAGAGGATCTTCTCCGCGCTTGCGTCATTGATTTCTCTGGGAGTTGTGAGTCGAACTTGCCATTGGTTGAGTTCACCTACAATAGCAGCTTCCAGTCTTCTATTGGTATTGCTCCGTATGAAGCACTATATGGTCATAAGTGTAGATCTCCTGTTCATTGGGATGAAGTAGGAGAGAGAGCAGAGTTGGGTCCAGAGATTATTCAGCAGACTGTCGACGTAGTAGCCCGGATCCGTGACAGAATGAGGACTGCTCAGAGTCGACAGAAGAGTTATGCAGATCAGAGGAGGAGAGATTTAGAGTTTGCTGTCGGCGACCATGTCTTTGTGAAGGTGGCACCTATGAAGGGTGTAATGCGATTTGGGAAGAAAGGGAAGCTCAATCCGAGATTTATTGGACCATTTGAGATCCTTGACAGAGTTGGGACACTAACTTATCGTGTGGCTCTTCCGTCGAATTTGGCCGGAGTACACAATGTCTTTCACGTCTCTATACTGAGGAAGTACATGGCGAACCCTTCGCATGTCCTGAACTTTGAGCCGTTGCAGCTTACTCCGAACCTATCTTATGAGGAGAGACCAGTGCAGATCTTAGACAGGCAGGAGAAGAAGCTTCGGAGCAAGCTGGTTAAGCGAGTCAAAGTCAAATGGCTTAACCATTCTGAGGAGGAAGCTACATGGGAGTCTGAGCCGGAGATGAAAGACCGTTACCCCGAATTATTCGGTAAGTCTTAATTTCGAGGACGAAATTTCTTTTAATGGGGGAAGAATTGTAGAACCCGTAACTTAGACAACGTATAAGCCATGCATAATTCTAGTATTTAAATTAAAATGATTTTTATTGCATGAGTATTTAAATGCTTTTCCTTAATTTAATTATTTTATCATAGTAGTTTGATTTTTATCATTTCAGTTAATTCAGTGAGGCCGGAATGGAGTTGGAGTTTAGAGATAAAATTTAAGATTTAGGAAAACATTCCCAGAACTTATTTTAGCTAATTAATAAGTTAATTTAAATTAAATGGAAGTTTAAGGAATTATTTAAGTTACTTGAGGTGAGTAGAAAATAAATTTATTTAAGTTCCTTAATTAAGGAGTTAGTTCACTAAATTATTTAAAAGATAGGTGAGGCTTTTAAGGGTTATAAACTTAGTAAGTAAACAACATTTCTCTTCATTTTTAGTGTTGCTTTTCGGCCACCCTTAGTAGATTGAGCAAGGATATGCCAACTCACCTTTGACCCATTCTTTTTCATTTTTTTAGCATGATAACCTTTTTAATTATTGATCAACCTTAATTAGTTTATTAATAAGCAATATCCTAGTCTAATTATCATGGATAATATCGGCCATGCTCCCCCCAAAAAGACTTGATCAAACCAATTCAAAATTTGAATGAGAGGTAGACTTGGTCTTGATTTTCTTCCCTATATTTTGCACCCATTCTCCTCACCCTCTTAACCACCATTCCCCCTCCCTTAGTCTCGAAATTCAGATTGATTTTGTAGAGAAAAATCGTGGCTAGCACTAGAGGAAACTAGAGAGAAATATCGAGAGCTAGTAAGGTAGGAAAGGAAGCGCTCCACCTCCTCCGCGCCGGATCGTCTCGCTCTTTCGTTTTCTTTCAAAACGAAATCAGGCATGCATATATTCTTCCTTGACTCTTCAATCAAGTCCTACTATCATTATTTTTATATTACATGATCATCATTTCATGCAAAAAACCGAAATATGTCAAGAACATTTTGAAATAAAACATGCAGAATTTTTCGGTTTCAGGATGCTCTTCACGGGTTGCTTTGTTTTGTGGGTTTCAGGTATTGGTGCGGTTCCAGGCTCCCAAGGCTACATCTAGACATGTTCTAGGATGGATAAGGACCACTTTGGTCCATTATTTCAGCCCCCATGCTTGCTGGAAATCGAGATGACAGCAACTTCCCAATCATGTCACCATTTGCATTCGATTTTCTTGTTTGATGTCAAAGGTTGATGGATCTGATCTTGGCTGCCCTAAGGGCTATAGCCATGGTTAGAACATCTCCTAGTGATGTCTAAGACGTGACCAAGTCGCCCTTTTGAGGCTTGGTCCATGGTTGAATCGGTTTTTAAATCAAACAACAAGAACAACCCTTCGCCCCTTTCGAATTCAGCAAGTGTAACTTTTGGTTTTGAGGGATGGTGTGGATCTTGGTTGGCCTATGGCCCCTAACCACGGTTCATACCAGGCCCCTAGATTTCTATATCATGCCATGGTCAATCAAATGGCCACTGGAACGACACGAGACAACAAACGAAGCAGGACACCACACGCATGCAAGGGTGCTCTCGGGTGTGACTTTCGATGGAGTTATGGTGTGAATCGAATTGTGGCTGTCCTAGGGCCCTTAGCCATGGTTCAAATCTTTCCTTGGGATGTTGGTTCAAGCCCCAATGGCCATTAGCCTCGCAACCGACGCAAGAAACCAAAGCACAGCTGCTGTATTTTTGGACAGCAACTTGCTGTGACGGTTCAGTGGCTCGTTCGAGTTCTCGGTTGGCTTTTAGCCTATGGCCTTGGACTGGACAGTGCCTCATCAAGTTAGAAAAGTCATATTTTTGGCCGTTTGTGATTCGGATCATTTCTGAGGTCATATGAGAATTTACGGTGCGATGTGCCAAATTGACTCTCGAAAGAGCGTTTCATGTTTTGGCCTCCATTCACCTAAAATTCGACTTGCATCATTTTAGGAGCATTAATTCATCATTTTAAATGTATTTTAATCATGACTATATGATGTTTCTGTGTTGGCTCGGGTTGGTTCGGAGTCATGATTAAATACGAAGTTGTTCGGTGTAATTGTCACATTTTCGAATGTTATTGCATAGTTTGGTCCCATAAATCTATTGCATATTTTTCATGGCATATTTAGGTTGCAGCGAGCCTAGGAGCGATCCAATCCAAGCAGTAAATTATTACAGGATATTTAATTGTGTCATTTAATTATATTACGTGCATCAAAATATAAAATGTTCATTTTTGAGATTATGCGATATTGCTTGTGGCCATTTCACTATCATGGAATTATTGCTAAATCTGGTCGCCAGTTACCGGTCCGGTCGCCAGTTACCAGTCAGTTCAGTTTGTACCACCCAGTATACTGTGGCATAGTCTGATCAGACGTTCATTATTTTACCCGGTCGCCAGTTACCGATCATGGGAGCATTTTATTATCCGGTCGCCAGTTACCGGTCAGTTTCAGTGCAGGGGCCACTTGCGTAGACCATAATCTCAACAGAAATTTATTACAGGCTATTTCAGTACAGGGCTCCAAGGAGCAAACATTTTTACCATGATATTTTCAGTTCAGTTATGCACGTATTATAATTAATCATGACCCGACATTTTTACGATATGCTGAGTGACATGATATTTTTACTCCCATGAAATTTTACTATATTTACTCGTTATTTACGATATATGCATGTTGAGTCTTTAGACTCACTAGACTTGATTGTTGTAGGTTCTGACGATGTCGGGGCCGAGGGCGGGGACCAGTGAGCTAGCTTGGGTCGGCAGTAGTGGAACCCGAGGACCTCATTTTAGCATTTACCATTTTTATGCTCAAACAGTTTATCCGTTGTTGGATTACTCTTAAATTGTTCTTTTGCAAACAAATAATTTCTTCCGCTGCTATTTTTAACATTTAAACTTTATTTAACGGTCTATTTTATGAATGAGGCATTTTACTTACTTTACAAAGAAAATTTTTAATTTTTTCGCAAATATTCAAACACGAATTTTCGGGCCGTTATAGCTGGTATCAGAGCAATGGTTCTGTATAGGGTTGTACTACTACTGACCACGAGAAGCTCACGAAGTCACGTCTTCGGTCTGTAAGTTTACATTCACGCATTTTATTTAAAGCATGAATTATTTTTAACGACATGATTTCATGAAGCATTTTATGTCCCGATTCATTTTATTTGTTCAGTATTTTAAATTTAAATAAATTATGGAATTATGCATGTTAGTTACGTATGGGTTATCTATGGAACAGTATGCCCCCTAGGCGCATCCTCGAGCGCAATAGAGATGAGGAGCCTCGCCAAGAGGACAGGGAGGAGCGGAGGCAGGAGAGAGACTTACCACCTCCACCTCCACCAGACATGAATGCCCAGATGCTAGCTGGGATGACGCAGTTCTTCGCACAGTTTGCGGGAAACCATGCTGTGGCGACCAAGCCAACAGGGCCTGAGGCTGTCTACGAAAGATTCATGAAGATGCGTCCGAAGGAGTTTTCTGGGACGTCTGACCCCATGATTGCTGAGGGCTGTATCAAGTCCCTCGAGGTTATCTTCGAGTTCATGGAGCTTGTAGATGCAGACAGAGTCCGATGTGCCACCTACTTATTCGGAGGAGATGCCTGCTTATGGTGGGAAGGAGCATCGGTAGCCCTGAACGTGGCTACGCTGAGTTGGGTACGCTTCACGGAGGTGTTCTACTCCAAATACTTTGCTGAGGATGTGCGCACCAGGTTGACCACTGAGTTTATGAGCTTGAGGCAAGGAGATATGACTGTTACGGAGTTCATCCGTAAGTTCGAGAGGGGTTGTCATTTTGTACCCCTGATTGCAAATGATGCTAGAGCCAAGATGATGCATTTTCTGGTGGGTCTACGGCCGATCTTGCGCCGTGATGTTAGGGTGTCTGACCCTACTTTTTATGAGGTCGCTGTCTCCAAAGCTCTAACCGCAGAGCAGGATCAGTGGGATATCGAGAGAGATCGCTTGGGAAAGCGACCAGTCCAGGTACCGCACCGCCCTCCTCCTCAGCAGCATCAGCAGCAGAACAAGAGGCCTTTTCACGGGCTGCCTAGAAACAGAGGCCAGCAGCAGCGGGGACGCCCAACCCCGAGGGCTCTTGAGCGCCCAGTCTGTCCTAAGTGCTCACGTCGCCATCCTGGGGCATGTATGTACGGCTCAGGAAAGTGTTATAGGTGTGGTAGTCCAGACCACTTATTTCTGCAGTGCCCTCAGAGGAATCTGCCTAACCAAGGCAGAGTGTTTGCTCTCCATGCCACGGAGACGAACCCGGATACGATGCTTATGACAGGTACCTTAAGCTTTGAGTCTGCATTTGGAACTTAATTTTTTGGGTTAATATTTTGAACATAGAATTGCGATAGGATTGCATGCTCTACTTTGTAATATTTTGGAAATTTAAGTTAGAAGAACTTCAACCTTTGCATGTCTATAAGTTTAGTCTATGTAATTATTGGGTTCAACTTAGAGTTCCGATCTTTCAGGGAGAATTTTTATATCCGGTTCCGCTACGAAGGCCTTGATAGATTCAGGGGCCACTCACTCATTCATTTCAGAGGTCTTTGCTAATTTCCTCAAAGATAAGACCATTGGGCTAGATATAGCCTATTCCGTAGTACTGTCGTCTGGCGAGCAGATGGCAGCTGATGAAACTTAAAGTTAATAATTTATTATATGTTAAAACCTGTATTTTAAAATTTAAGTTTCATTAAAATTATAAAATTATGTTATTTTAGTATTGTTTGTTTATATTTAATTGTCTTACTAAATATGTTTTATTTTCAGGTTTTCTACGTGTTGGTAGAATAATGATAACTCAAGCTAGAAAATTCAAATGGAGGTGACTCATACATGTTCGGAATCCTTGAGAAATTATCTACAACTTTGCAGAAGACATTATTGCCTAAAAAGATACTTAAGAAGATCAAATTGTGCAAATATCAAAAGGAGGACAAATTTACTTTTACTATGACCAGCATAGAGTAAAAATATCATAACTATTTCAATATTTAACCAAATGAGGTGAACCAAGTGGCCAAATTCATCTACAGACAATTCCCCACATGTTTGCCATTTTGAGCAGAGTCAAATTCGGTGATTAAAGTCATGGAACAAAGCATTGAAAGAAGGGACATGGAATTGAACTTGGAGGAGACAAAGAATACTATTGCAACTACATGGCATTAATAAAAATTTTGACCCTTTCTCTCATTTGGCCTATAAATAGAGGCCTTGTGCTAGCTTGAGAATCATTTTATCTCATTGTAAAATATAGTGTGAGTGTGTATCAAAGTTCTAAGTTCCAATATATTTTCTTTCATGTTCTCAACTATGAGTGATATTTTAGTGTTGATCAAAAGTAAGCTTATGGCAAGCTAAATCTATTATGTCAAGGTGAAGAGGATGCATTCTTGGTGAAGTAAGATTGTTTATAATTTCTATATTCTTTCTTTATTTCTTTTCATTTAGCTAACATATTTTTATTGTAGGTATAAAAATGAATTATTTGTTGTTATCAATTTACATCAAATGCTTGATTCCATTAAATTGGTTATCTTGATTTGTTGTTTAATTTTGATACAATAAATATTTTATCACTTATTATTATATATATATAGATATATATATATATATATTTATATAATAATATCATAATATTTCATTTAGACGATAGCGTGGCTCTGCCGGTTGTTCTAAATGAAATACTATGATTTAATACTAACATCTAACAATCTAACATTTACTTTATCGCAACTAACTTTTATTTTTCGCATCTAACTTTTACTTTATCGCAACTAATTTTTCCTTTACCGCAACTAACTTATTAAATCAATATATTTCATTTAGGCAATAGCGTCGCTCTGCCGGTTGTTCTAAATTAAATATAATGATTTAATTTAACATTTACTTTATGTAATTATTTATTTATATTGTCATAATTATAATCATAGGTACCATATATAAAATATCGGTTAATTCGGTATTTTCTATAGTGGGAACTATATTATATTATGTGTGTGTTTAATTTTCTTGGAACCATTATTTATGGTGGTTTCTTTTGTTTTACTTTTAGTTAAACAATATTACATAAACCAAGAATAAATCCTCAAGCCTTGACAAAATTTATAATTTGTAAACTTCATTCTTGCATTTGGTAATCTATAAATTAATAAATTTAAACTCAAAATAACCTCTCTGTGGATCGATCTCGTACTTACGAAATATATTACTTGCAGACAACCTACACTTGGGTGAATTATTATTTAAGTAGTAGCAAGTTTTTGGCGCCATTGCCGGGGAGGTATAAATTAAGTTTATATTTGTTAATTATGTTTTATTTATAAGTATTGTGTTGTTGTTTTTTTTTTTTTTGTATGAGTATTTGGAGTCGAAAAAAAAGTGGTAGACTTATTCGAGTATCTGAAAATAATTTAAACATGGATGATAATTCAAATAATCAAGATGATAATAATAATAATAATAATAATAATAATAATAATAATCAAGAACATGATCAATTAAAAACACTTAGGCACCATATGAACCCTATTAGAACTAGTGCCCCATCTTGTTTAGTTTTTCCTCCTGATGCATCTAATTTCAACTTCGAACCTCAAATTATTAAACTTTTACCAAATTTTCATGGCTTAGATTCTGAAAATCCATATTTGCATCTAAGAGAATTTGAGGAAGTCTGTAACACTTATAATGATCAAAATTGTAGCATGGATATACTTCGATTAAAGCTTTTCCCTTTTTCTTTAAAAGATAAAGCTAAAACATGGCTACAAAATTTAAGATCAAGTTCAATAAGATCATGGGAAGAAATGCTACAACAATTTCTCAAAAAGTTTTTCCCTTCCCATAGAACAAACTCTTTTAAAAGACAAATTACAACTTTTTCTCAAAAACAAGGAGAAACGTTTTATCAATGTTGGGATAGATATAAAGAATTACTTAATACATGCCCACATCATGGTTTTGAAACATGGAGAATAGTTTCTCACTTTTATGAAGGTCTAATACCTAAAGATAGGCAAATGATAGAATTCATGTGTAATGGAACTTTTGAAGATAAAAACCCAAATGAAGCTATGGAATATTTGGATTCATTAGCAGAAAATGCTCAAAATTGGGATAATATAGGCATAATAGAACCACCAACAACTAAAAACAATAATTCAACAAATGGGGGTGGTATCTATAATCTTAAAGATGATATAGATATTCAAGCTAAACTTGCATCTTTAGCAAGAAAAATTGAGTCACTAGAAATGAAAAAGAGTGGTCAATTAAAAATTATTCAAGAAATTGTTTGTCATATATGTGATACACATGATCATGCTACAAAAGATTGTCCAACATTACCTTCATTTAAAGAATGTCTCCATGAACAAGCAAATTATGTTAACAATTATAAAAAACCAATACTAGATCCTTTTTCACCATCATATAATCCTGGATGGAAAAATCATCCTAATTTTAGTTGGATGAATGATAATAATTCACAACCGTCACAACAATATTTTCAAAATAACCAAAATCATCAAGGTTATATTCCTTATGTTACACCTCCAAGAAAAAACTTTGAAGATGTAATTCATGCATTTATCCAAAAGCAAGAGTCTATCAATATTCAAAACAGTCAATCTATGAGTGATTTGAAAGAAACTCTTGCAAAATTTGCATCTGCACTTAATATTCATGAAAAAGGAAAATTTCCATCTCAACCTCAACCTAATCCTAAAAATCAAAATCAAGAATTAAAAAATGAAAAAATTGATCAAATAAAATCTGTTATTACCCTTAGAAGTGGTAAAATAGTTAATGATCCATATAGTAATGAAAACAAGGATCATTTAAAATCAAAGAGTAAGGATGATAATCCTGATACTTTTGAGAATGATGATAACTTAAATTTTAAGAATAATATGGTGAAGGATAAATCATCTGAAATAGTAAATAAGTCAAATAAACCTCCACCATTTCCTCATGCATTAACAAATCAAAAAAAACAAAAAGGTGATTCTGATATCTATGAAGTTTTTAAACAAGTGAAGATAAATATTCCATTATTAGATGCTATTAAACAAGTACCTTCTTATGCAAAATTTTTAAAAGACTTATGTACTGTAAAGAGAAAATTGCATGTGAAGAAAAAAGCATTCTTGGCTGAACAAGTAAGTTCTATTCTTCAAAATAATTCTAGTTTAAAATATAAAGATCCTGGTTGTCCAACAATTTCATGTATTATTGGAGAAAATAAAATTAAAAATGCTTTGTTGGATTTGGGAGCAAGTCTGAATTTACTTCCTTATTCAGTTTATGAAAAACTTAATTTAGGAGAATTAAAACCCACTTCTGTTACTCTCTTACTGGCGGATAGGTCAATCAAAATACCTAGAGGTATTGTAGAAGATGTTTTGGTTCAAGTTGATAATTCATATATCATGTAGATTTTATTGTTTTGGATACACAACCAATAGAAGTACATAATGAAATTCCAGTAATATTGGGACGACCATTTCTAGCAACTTCAAATGCTTTAATTAATTGTCGAAATGGAATAATGAAATTGTCTTTTGGAAATATGACTCTAGAACTTAATGTGTTCAATTTATGTAAACAACCAAGTATTAATGAATATGATAATGAAATTGAACCAATTGTGGAAGAAAATATAAAAGAAGAAAACTTAAATCAACAATCTGAAGTTTTTTCAATAGAAAGTTTTGAGTCTAAAAATAATTTTAAAGAAGATGATAATAAAAAACTTGAATTAAAAGTTTTACCATTAGAATTGAAATATGTATTTCTTGGTGAAAATAAAACATTTCTTGTTGTAATTTCTTCCACTCTTTTGCCAAATCAAGAAGAAGATTTGATTAAATTACTTAAAAAATATAAATATGCAATTGGATGGATTTTGAAAGATATAAAAGGTATGAATCCTTTAATTTGTACACATAAAATTCACTTGGAAGAAAATGCTAAAACATATCAACAACCACAAAGAAGGTTAAATCCACATATGAAGGAAGTTGTTAAGAATGAAGTATTAAAACTATTAGACGCTGGAATTATCTATCCAATTTCAGATAGTAAATGGGTAAGTCCAACACAAGTAGTACCTAAAAAGTCCGGCATCATGTTATAAAAAATGAAAAGGGAGAGTTATTACAAGCTAGGATTCCATCTAGTTGGCGTATGTGTATTGATTATAGAAAATTAAATGATGCAACTAGAAAAGATCATTTCCCACTACCATTTTTAGATCAAATTCTAGAAAAAGTAGCAGGAAATTCTTATTACTGTTTTCTTGATGGGTATTCGGAGTATTATCAAATACCTATATCATTAGAAGATCAAGAAAAAACTACTTTTACTTGTCCTTTCGGAACTTTTGCATTTAAAAGAATGCCATTTGGTTATGTAATGCTCCGGCTACTTTTCAAAGATGCATGTTAAGTATTTTCAGTGATATGATTGAAGAATATGTAGAAGTTTTTATGGATGATATAAATGTTTTTGGAAACTCATTTGAAAATTGTCTTAAAAAACTAGAAGAAGTATTAAAAAGATGTGAAGAAAAAAATCTTGTTTTAAATTGGGAAAAATGTCATTATATGGTTAAATCTGGGATTGTTTTAGGACATGTGATATCTGAAAAAGGAATTGAAGTTGATAAAGCCAAAGTTGATGTTATTGCTAATTTAACATCACCAAAAACGGTCAAAGAAGTTCGATCATTCTTGGGTCATGCAGGATTTTATAGAAGGTTTATAAAAAATTTCAGCATAATATCTAAACCAATTTCAAATCTTTTAACAAAGATACACAATTTGAATGGACTCAAAAATGTGAAAATGCTTTTAAAAAAATTATTAATCTTTTAGTTACATCACCTATTTTACAACCTCCAGATTGGTCTTTACCATTTGAATTAATGTGTGATGCAAGTGATTATGCTATAGGAGCTGTGTTAGGACAAAGAAAAGAAGGAAAACCTTATGCAATCTATTATGCTAGTAGAACCTTAAATAGTGCTTAAATAAATTATTCAACTACTGAAAAAGAATTACTTTCAGTAGTATTTGCATTAGATAAGTTTCGATCTTATTTAATTGGTTCTACTACTATTGTTTACACCGATCATTCTGCCATAAAATATTTATCAAATAAACAAGATGATAAGCCAAGATTAATACGGTGGATTTTATTGTTACAAGAATTTGATATTATAATTAAAGATAAAAAAGGAAAAAAAAATGCTGTAGCCGATCATTTATCTAGAATAATGACTAAATCATCTCATAATGAAATACCAATAAATGAAAATTTTCCAGATGATCAGTTGTTTTATGCTACTATTATGCCCTGGTTTGCTAACATTGTAAATTTTCTTGTGACAAATAAAATGCCTTCTCATTGAAATTCACAGGATAAGAATAAATTCTTGATAGAAGTTAAAAAATTTTATTGGGATGATCCTTACTTATTTAAGTATTGTCCTGACTAAATTTTTCGACGATGCATACCCGACAATGAACTAAGTAATATTATTAAATTTTGTCATTCTGAAGCATGTGGAGGTCATTTTTCATCCAATAAAACAGCTACAAAAATTTTACAATGTGGATTTTATTGGCCGTCTTTATTCAAAGATACGCATTTATTTTGCAAATCTTGTGAAAACTGTCAGAAGATGGGATCAATTTCAAAACGAAACATGATGCCTTTAAATCCAATCATAATTATTGAAACATTTGATAGTTGGGGGATAGATTTTATGGGTCCATTTCCATTATCTTTTGGATATAAGTACATTTTAGTCGCTGTTGATTATGTTTCAAAATGGATTGAAGCAATTGCATGTAGAACTAATGATCATAAAGTTGTTATAAAATTTTAAAAGAAAATATTTTTAGTCGATTTGGAATACCTAGAGCAATAATTAGTGATGGGGGAAGTCATTTTATAAATACATCATTTTCCTCTTGTTAAGAAAATATGGCATTACACATAAAGTTTCTACCCCATATCATCCTCAAAGTAATGGTCAAGTTGAACTTGCAAATAGAGAAATAAAACAAATTTTAGAAAAAAAGTTAATTCAAATCAAAAAGATTGGTCTTTAAGATTAACTGATGCATTATGGGCATATAGAACTGCATTTAAAGCATCATTAGGGTTGTCACCATATAGGTTAGTTTTTGGTAAGCATTGTCATTTACCGGTTGAACTTGAACATAAAGCTTATTGGGCAATTAAAGCATTTAATATTAATTTAGATGATGCATCTAAATTAAGAAAATTGCAAATAAATGAACTTGAAGAATTAAGAAATGATGCATATGAAAATTCAAAGATTTATAAAGATAAAACTAAAGCCTTTCTTGATAAAAAATATTATGAGAAAGTCATTTGAAATTGGACAAAAAGTATTGCTTTATAATTCTCGTTTGCATTTATTTTCAGGTAAACTAAGATCGAGGTGGTCAGGACCATTTATAGTCAAATTTGTTTATCCTCATGGTGCTGTTGATATTGAAAATCCTAAAAATAATGATGTGTTTAAAGTTAATGGGCAAAAACTTAAGCCTTTTATAGAAAATGAAATTCTTAATAATGAGTTTATGCCTTTATATGATCCACAATAGTTGTTTGATATTTTCATTTTGTTTTGCAGATTCTAGTTCATTTCCCGGTTAAGTGGCGGATAACGGTACTCCGTGACTGTTTAAGTCGGTTTCTTCAGTTTTCCCAAAATAATTGAAATATATATAATAATAATAATAATATGGATGCGTGTATTATGAATCTTCGTAAATATTTTGCTTGTTTACCTGATAATGCGTTGAAAAAAATTTATAAAGCTAGATGTGAGCGGCCAAGGTTGATGATGTCATATGGCATACCGAATGATGTCCGATTGATAATTGAAGCAAAAGTCCGATTGGTTGGGGAAGCAAGTGAATTAATAATAAGACATATGCCAGGATTTGGTAAAAGCACATATGCCAAAAAACGAAGAGCTAAACGTATAGGTGGATGTCATAAATGTGCAAGGTGGACTTGTAAGGGAAAATGCAAAAATGTTGGAATGACATCAATGAATAGAGAAGATAAAATTTTATTCATTAAGAATGGTTTGAGTAAAGAGCCTTTAGATAATTTTCTAGAGGTTCTTGATACGCATTCTAGTGGGTACGTGCAAAATGAACTTCTTAAACTATGGTGGCAATTTCAACAGGAGGAATGTCAATATGGACGGTGGAATCAGCCTTACAAAGATCCTACTGTAGTAACGCATATCTATTTAGATAAGTAAATATATATACGCAATTTCGTCTTGGGAATCTGACGTTAAAAGACCATGTTTGTCAATTTATAAGAAAATTGGATGGGAAGCATATCCTCGACTCATAGAAGACGTTGAAGCCGTTACTGAACGTAAAATCAGAGGAAGATGTGAGCCACAATCACAACTACGCTGTATATATTTGTTTTAATTTTGTCATTTTTATTTTCTTTTAATAATAATAATTTACTGTTCAAATATTAATTTTTGGCATGTTACCTTATAAATTCATATGCTGTGATATAACAATTACAAAAAAACATATTTCTCACATTCAACGTCCACGGTAAGTAAAATCAAAAATATTTGTGAATTTTGTGGATCTAGTGCAGGAAAAAGATTTAATTTATGAAGAAGTAGCAGAAAATCTTGGATAACACTTGCTAAAAAAAAGATTCATTTGGTATATGGTGGGTGGTGAAGTTGGCCTCATGGGAAAAGGTTGCAAAGCTGCGCATGCAGGTGGAAGTGAAGTTTTAGGGCATTATTCTGGTTACCTTAGCCAATCTTACAGGACCAACAATAGGAGAAGAAATGAAAGTGGACAACAGGTAGACGAATCACTCAAATGATTGAACAGTCAGATGCTTTCATTGCTTTGCCAGAGGTTTCGGTACTTTGGAAGAAATATTTCATACTGTTTGTTGGGCACAATTAATATCCATAATAAGCCAATTGGTTTGTTAAATGTTACAATTATTATAATAAACTGTTATCGTTTCTTGATGATGTTGTGGAACAGGGATTTATTTCATTAGCTTCGGGAAGGATGTTAGTTTCTGCTACATGTGAAGGTGAACTTATTGATTTACTGCAAGGATTTAGTCATGACCAGATCCATCCTTATCCCAACTTAATTGGCCAACATCCAAGAGTAAGAAAAGAAAATTCATGTGATGTTAAACTTGTGATTCAACGGTATGTTTTAATGTTTTTCTTTAAGGTATGAATAAGTTTCTTCTTCTTCTCCTCTTAGTTTTTTTTTATATAAAAAATTAAAATATATACTTATATAGAGTAATAATAATAATAATTTTTAGGTCAATGTCAGTAGGTGTCAGTAAAATGCACCTGAGACGCATTAGTTAATAATTATTGGAAAATCACAATACACTAGATTTTAATATTCATTATATTCAAAATACAGACTAAAAGAAAAATTAGTTTTTCATATGTACCAATTTATATATATATTTTGATCAATTAATATAAAATATATAATAGATGTGTTCATATATATATATATATAATTGTGTGTGTTTTCAAATATAATAATTTCTAAAATTTTATGAGAATATAGTTAAAAGATATGGTTTGTATGGCTGTTAACATGTATAATTGAAAGAATTCTTTTGTAAAAGTATAATATATACTCACACATCTTTTGTGAGTGAGTGGTGAGAAATGAAGAAAACAATTATAAACTTTTATTGTTATTAAAAAAATGGTTAATTACAAGAATATAACTCACCTTAAAAAAAATATTTATTGAAAAAAAAGAAAAAAAAAAGAAGTAAATATATAACGGACTGCAAAATACTTTATTCATTGTAATTTTTTAGATTTGATTGATGTACTATCAATGTTTCTAAACTCAATATTGTGTTAAAAAAAAAAAAAACAAACAAACAAACAAAAAGATTTGTTTGTGCTAGATAAATTTCAAAGGTAGTCGGATGTATCCGTTATATAAATGTTTATATACATAAATATACAAAATAGGAAAATTTACAAAGAATAAAATCCCTTTTTTTTCTTTTTTTTTAGCTATGTGTTTTTTTTTTAAATAACGTGACTGCAAAATTTTACAATAACATAAAATTTTTTATCCAAACATTCTACCATAAATATATATATATAATGATAACTCAAGCTAGAAAATTCAAATGGAGGTGACTCAAACATGTTCGGAATCCTTGAGAAATTATCTACAACTTTGCAGAAGACATGATTGCCTAAAAGATACTTAAGTTGATCAAATTGTGCAAATATCAAAAGGAGGACAAATTTACTTTTACTATGACAACATTAGTAAAAATATCATAACTATTTCAATATTTAACCAAATGAGGTGAACCAAGTGGCCAAATTCATCTACAGACAATTCCCCACATGTTTGCCATTTTGAGCAGAGTCAAATTCGGTGATTAAAGTCATGGAACAAAGCATTGAAAGAGGGACATGGAATTGAACTTGGAGGAGACAAAGAACTATTGCAACTACATGGCATTAATAAAAATTTGACCCTTTCTCTCATTTGGCCTATAACTAGAGGCCTTGTGCTAGCTTGAGAATCATTTTATCTCATTGTAAAATATAGTGTGAGTGTGTATCAAAGTTCTATGTTCCAATATTTTTCTTTCATGTTCTCAACTATGAGTGATATTTTAGTGTTGATCAAAGTAAGCTTATGGCAAGCTAAATCTATTTGTCAAGGTGAAGATGATGCATTCTTGGTGAAGTAAGATTGTTTATATTTTGTATATTCTTTCTTTATTTCTTTTCATTTAGCTAACTTATTTTATTGTAGGTATAAAAATGAATTATTTGTTGTTATCAATTTACATCAAATGCTTGCCATTAAAGTGGTTATCTTGATTTGTTGTTTAATTTTGATACAATAAATATTTTATCACTTATTATTATATATATAATAGATATATTTATATTATAATATCATAATTTTCATTTAACGATAGCGTGGCTCTGCCGGTTGTTCTAAATGAAATATTATGATTTAATACTAACATCTAACAATCTAACATTTACTTTATCGCAACTAACTTTTACTTTTCGCATCTAACTTTTACTTTCGCACTAACATTTACTTTATCGCAACTAACTTTTACTTTACCGCAACTAACTTATTAACATATACTTCATTTAGGCAATAGCGTGGCTCTGCCGGTTGTTCTAAATGAAATATAATGATTTAATTTAACATTTACTTTATGCAATTATTTATTTATTAGTCATAATTATAATCATAGGTACCATATATAAAATATCGGTTAATTCGGTATTTTTTATAGTGGGAACTATATTATATTATGTGTGTTTAATTTCTTGGAACCATTATTTATGGTGGTTTCTTTTGTTTTACTTTAGTTAAACAATATTACATAAACCAAGAATAAATCCTCAAGCCTTGACAAAATTATAATTTGTAAACTTCATTCTTGCATTTGTAATCTATAAATTATAATTTAAACTC
>NC_134552.1:36088683-36197568 GCF_025594145.1 Primulina tabacum
TTGGATACCGCATCCGCGGTGCATGGACAGAAAGTTGGCCAATTTTACAGTAGGTCACCGCACCCGCGGTCTAGAAGGAGTGCACCGCGATAAATGTCCAGTAGGGTAGGAAATTTGGTAAGAAAGCAACACCGCACCCGCGGTACTCGAGACACCGCACCCGCGGTCGTTAAATTTTTAAAAATGAAAGCAGTGCCGAAGCTTGAGCGCACCTGCGGTCTAGATGGAGCGCACCCGCGGTGCTGCATGCGAGAAAGCCACTCTTATTCTTATGTTGACACATGGCATATATATATATACAATTGGGCTGAGTCATTCTTTCTTCAGACTTGCAGGAGAGAATCGAGAGCTATTCCAAAAGAAGTGAAGGTTTCTTTCATTTAGACTTGAGTTATGCAAAATATACTCATCCAAACTTCAATACAAGCATAGATTTGTGTTCCTGATATTAAGAGCTATTCTAAGGATGTAAGTATAGTAAATTCCAGCAGGTTCGAAATATATATTTTGGTAGAACTCAGATTGATTTCTATTATGTGTTCCATGATTATGAGGATCGTAGAATTGTAAACGAATCGAAGAACGGATATGTTATGCTATTGACATGATTTTCAACCTGTATAGAATTGGGGACTATGCAAATATCAGAATCGATATATGTCTATGATGAAGAGTATGAGTTATTGTTATTGCATATTGATTTGTGAGTTGATCAGTATCGCAGGATTAGCCGTTGTACCGTCGATTGTATCGAGATTGATTCTAAATTCATATATGGTTGAATTGAGTAGAGTTTGATAGAATACACATTGATTATGCCATTTCAGATTTGTATTGGTAAATTTGGGAACAAGACTTCGACTACGACGACGATTATACTACGACGAAAGGTATAATGCATGTTTTGTTTGGGGAAGACACAACTGAAATAAGATTCAATTTGAGTTTCCCAACAAAATCACATACTAGATTAGTTGCTTGTCTTTTGATATGATTATGATTTGTTTATAGATTATATTCAAATCTTTGATATGATTATGCATTTATAGATTTATATTCATGCATTTGAGATGGAGAGTCATGGCAGATTTTCCAAACTCTAGACGTTCGGTGTATTGATGCATAGTAGCAGACATCCTCCGATTGTAGACATTCGATACAGACATGACCGAAGTCTAGGAATAAAGACGTACAGTTATCCCGATTGGGTAGGGTAGGTGACATACAGTCGACGTCTTATTCACACCGGGATCCCTAGAGTAGAGTCGAGTCGAGTCAAGACCTGATTTGATTTGAATTGCATGTTTATATAGATTGGTTTCATAGACTATGGAGCCCATTATTATTGCTTTGATTTCATGATTTATGATTATGTATCAGCATGTATACATGTTTATACTGGGATTTTGTTCTCACCGGAGTTTCCTGCTGTTGTTATGTGTGTATGTGTGCATAACAACAGGTGGGGCAGGATCAGGGTCGCGACAGAGGATGAGAGATGGACATAGCGTGGTGATCACGGGCGTAGCAGATGAACTAGTAGTTGTACTTTGATATGTACTGTATTTAATTACTGGTTTGTAGAATATGAATAAAACAAGGCATGTATATTATGTTTGTTGTAATGAAATGAATATAGAATTACTTGTGCTTGAGTTATAAACATGTGATTTAATTTTAAAAGCAAAATTTTGACCCGTATTTTTGAACAAAGATCCATTAATATCCCGAAAAGAATTGAGTTAGAGACCGGGTCCCCACAAGGGGTAAAGATACACCTGCACTTGCTACCGTGAATTATTCAGTTCCTATTGGTGCAAACTTGAAAATTTTCATACCACAGTCGATAGCAGTTCGATACTCAGATAGCCAATCCATTCCCAGTATTACATCAAAATCTATCATTTCAGAACTATCAAATCAGCATACATCTCATGGCCTTGAACATTATTGGACATGCTCGAACAATATGATCTGTTTTAATTCTTGCCCAGAAGGTAAAGCTATGGCGAATTATGTCTCTGTTATGCTTGGGGTAATGCCCAATTTCCATACAAACGATTCGACATAAAAGAATGCATGGCTCTCTAATCTAGTAAAACAATAACAGTGATATCAGAAATCAAGAACATAGCAGTGATCATTGATGTATCTGTATCCAATTCTTCTTTGCTCATTGAGAAAAGACGTCCTGTACTTTATTTGAACATATTGGAAAGTCTTTGGCAATATTCCATAGCCTTTTGCAATGATAACAAACATTTGTCCCTTGCATTCAATCAACGTCATGAGGTTTACAATACCTAGGATAAGGTGGTCTATTCAGATCCTTGCTTGGAGTGGAACCTTTGGCACGTGACTCCAATGGTCGAATACCTTTACTAGTCTGCCTTTTTGCCTTGTCCTGCTCTTTGGCTCTTTTGAAAATATTGTTGCCTTCGCAGCTGGCTATCTTGTTCAATTTCCTGTTGATCCTGCTCTATCATAAGTGCTTTATCCACTATCTCCCAATAATGGCAGCTTTGACATCCTTACATCTCTTTTGATTTCAAAGCGTAGTCCTCCATGAAATGTTTGCCCTTAACTATGTCATCTTGAGCAACATATGGTACTTATTTAAATCCTGCTTCAAATTGTTGTATAAACTCAATCATCGACATTGTCCTTTGCTTCAAATTCAGGAAATCACTGGCCTTCTTCGGCCCGTACGTCTTTGCTAAATATTTGTTGTAAAATGTGGACTTAAATGCATCATATATCAATGATATCGAAGGTAATGCCACTTTTACACTTTCTCATCATATTCTCGCATGCTTTGTCAACATAAAGACAACACAAGTTACCTTGTCGGTATCTCTTCCATGTGTAAGTATTAGAAGATGGATTCAAAGGATTAATCCATTCATATGCAACTGCTGGATCAGTGCCTCCCCATAAATTGCGAAGGATTCAAGCGTCTAAATCGATCATATACATCCATCTGAATAGACCCATTTTTGGATACTTTTCTTGTGCTTGTGTCTGCTCATGAAATAGTCCACTGCATCTCCAGTAGCTACTGATCTCACCATAGATTTTGCTTGTTGTTGGAGTAGTTGAGTAAAGTCATCTACGGGTCGTGGCACACTACCTACGCCTTTAGTGACCGGTACCTTGCCCTTAAAACGACTCTCCCTCATAGCAACTTTACATTTTGGTGGTGTAAGGGCCCGAGAATTTGATTACCGTAATCGGAAATGATTTGGGTATATTTACCGTAATCTGAGATTAATCTGGGATGATTTCTTGATTAATCAAGATGATTAAAGACGAAACAGATCAGACCGGGACAGACGAGAAAAAGACACGAATTAGGTGCGAGGGAGGTGCCACTCGCGCACATGCGCGACGTGATGCGCGAGCTGTGCGCGAGTTGGGCAGAAGATCCCGCGCATATGCGCGGAGTGATTGCGCGCATATGCGCGAGCTGTAGTATGCTTTGTCCAGAGAACCTCGCGCATATGCGCCGAGTGAGGCGCGCATATGCGCGAGAGATGCCGAGACACATGCGCCGAGAAATGGTGTCTCGCGCATATGTGCGATGTCAGTGCGCGCATATGCGCGAGTAGTCCTGTAGCCAAAGTTTTGAGACAGAACCTTTGGCGCATATGCGCCAGCAGTTGTGAAGCAGCGCATCGAGACCAGTAGGTCTCGCGCATATGCGCCGGTTGGGGTCGCGCATATGCGCGAGTCATGGAGAACAAGAACATGCCACGTTTCTATCATGCACGAGTTATGTATATATATATATACATACAAATGTAAATCTTGAAAGGAAATCGAGGGAGAAGCTCGAGGAAAGGGAAAAAGGGTTCCAAATCGTAGAATTTCGATTTTTACGAGATCCGCCCGTCTGATTTTGAAACCGACTTCAGTATTAAGTTCCTATCAACGCAGACTACAACTGGACGTATGTTTTGTTACGTTTTGACATGTTCTGAAATTATGATGTTGTTGGAATTGAATACACGTCATATATGATGTTCTTGACATGTTAGACATCATAGAATCGAAGTCAGATTAAGAAACAGATTGATTATGTAATTGTTACTTTTGGATTCGATTTGAATTAGAATCAATATCAGATTTATATTATCGTTGAAATTATGAGTTATATCGATAGTGATTGTGAGTTCTGGTGTTATATCTGTGATGTTGGGACTGACGGGATTATCGAGACTGTATTGTTATGCCGTCGAAACATCAGTTGATTGATATTGATCAGACTCGATATTGGTTGAGATGGTATTATGGTATCATATGTCGATTGGCATTGATTAGATTATGTTTTGATTTGAGTATTAATCGGAACAGGTTTTGAACTGAATGATATAGTGATATTGTATCTATTCGATTGTCATTATCAGATTAGGTATGGACAGAGTTGATTTCGATACTTCGTCTTCGTCGGACCGAGAAGATAAAGGTATAAATTAATGTTGAGTTGGGATTGCACAACTCGAGTGAGGTTTGGCTCGAGTTTCCCTAAATCACATATTTTACCTTATTGTATTTATTTGATTGATGTACTTGTTCTCTTGATTTATAGACAGCAGGTATTAGACGAGTAATCTTGTGACAGAAGTGCCCGATAGTGGTGGGATCGCCACGGGCACATTGCACGATGTCACAAGATAGTGTATTGGCGATAGTGCCAAAGTCTTTCACCGGATGTTTGGCTATCGATGTGGATAGAATTATAACTTCTTCTATTACTGCTGATCGATATTATATCGATGTGGATAGAATCGGAGCTTCTTCTATTACTGGTGATCGGTACCGTATCGATGTGGATAGAATCATAAACTCTTCTATTACTGGTGATCGATATTATATCAATGTAGATAGAATCGAAGTTCTTTCTATTACTGGTGATCGATACTATACCGATGTGGATAGAATACGAGCTTCTTCTATTACTGGTGATCGATACCCTATCGATGTGGATAGAACTGGAGTCTTTTCTATTACTGTTGGTCGATATGGGAATGCTAACTTCTGGAAACCGGGATCCCTAGACTAGGATTGAGTCTAGTCTTAAATTTGGAGTCATGAGTCTAATTGACAGTTTATATTGATTCATGTTGATTATGTTCCTGAATATGGTACATATCGATTTATGTTCCTGATGATGGTACATGTTTAGAATATGATTTATTCTTGATATGGATTTATATTCTGATTTGAATACATGTTGGAAATATCTGTTATATGCTTTTATATTGTCTTTATGATTGCATGTATACATGATTTATACTGAGAATGTAATTCTCACCGGAGTTATCCGGATGTTGTCTTGTTTGTATGTGTGCATGGCAACAGGTGGGATTGGATCAGGGTCAAGAAGAGAAAAAGGCTGGACTAGATAGCGTGGAGATCCGGGCTTCGAAGCAACTTAGGATTCAGCACTGAGATATAATTGAACCTAGTTGAATTCTTGTAGATAATACAAGATTTGTATAATTATGTTTAATGTGTAATTTGAATTGAATTACATTACGTTTCCGCTTTGTATTTTAAAAAAAAAATTTAGGACCTGTTTATTATAATTGGTTGAATTATTCCTAAAGACGATTAAGGAATGAATTAGCGTCCGGGTCCCCACAGGTGGCATTGTCACTTAGCCTACAAGTAGGTCACGTAAAAGCAATTTACGGGTCGTGGCACACTACGCACGCCTTCAGTTACCGGTGCCTTGCCCTTAAACGACTCTCCCTCATGCACTTTACATTTGGGTGGCATTGTTACTCAGCCTACAAGTAGGTCACGTAAAAGCAATTTACTTAACACAAACTCTAGGGTATATTGTAATGTCTAAAATTAAGACGACGTAATCCCACTGCATGCAAATCTAGGAAAAATGAATAATAGCTAATTAATTTATTTTAATTGCTAAATTAATTATGTGTGATATGTTTGTAAAGGCCCGAAATTTAAATTTGAAAATTTGCGGAAAAATTAAAAATTTTCACTTTAAATTAATAAAATACCTCATTCATAAAATAAACTGATAAATGTTTAATGTTCAAAATAGCAGCGGAAGTAATTATTGTTTGCAAAATAACAATTTAAAAATAATCCAACAAAAGTTAAAAATGTTTGAGCATAAAAATGGTAAATGCTGAAAATGAGGTCCTCGGGTTCCACTACTGCCGACCCAAGATGGCTCACTGGTCCCCGCCCTCGATCCCGACCTCATCAGTACCTACAACAATCAAGTCTAGTGAGTCTAAAGACTCAGCATGCATATATCGTAAATAACAAGTAAATATAGTAAAATTTCATGCAACGTAAAGATATCATGAGACTGGCATAACGTGTAAATATTATAATACGTGGATAACTGAACTGAAAATCATAAGTCAAATGTTTGCTCAATCGAGCATTGTCATAAAATAACATGTCATAAATTTTTATGTTGAGATTATGTTCTACGCAAGTGGCCCATGAACTGAACTGAACTGAACTGAATCGGCTGATCAGACTAATACCACAGTATACTGGGCGGTAGAGATCATCACAGCCCTTGGACTGGATATCCGTACCAATAAATGAACTGAACTGAACCGCTAAGTGACCACCGGGTGAAGTAATAATCCCATGATAAGCTGCTATCCCATGAAGTCAAGTGGCCACAAGCAATATCGCATAAATCTCAAAAATAAACATTTTATATCTTTATGCACGTAATATAATTAAATAACATAATTAAATATCCTGTATTAATTTTACCGAATGAGTTGGATCGTTCCCAGGCTCGCCGCGACCTAAATTTAACATGAAACGAGACAATTACGCCTAACGACTTGGTATTTAATCATGACTCCGTTCCAACACGAACCAACACCGAACCAACATTTAGTCATGATTAAAATATGTCTAAAATGAAGAAATAATGCTCCTAAAATTATAATGCTCGAATTTTGGTGAATGGAGGCAAAAAACATGAAACGCTCTTTTGAGAGTCACTTTGGCACATTGCACCGTAGATTGTCGTACGACCTCTAAACTTAACCGAATCACAAACGGCCAAAAACATGACCTTCCTAACTTGATGAGGTACTGTCCAGTCCAAGACCATAGGCTAAAAGCCAACCGAGAACTCGAAACACACCTCTGAACAGCGAGTACAGTTGCTGTCAAAAAAATACAGCAGCTGTTGGCGCGTTTCCTTGCGTCGTTTGCGAGGCTAATTGCCATTGGGGCTTGAACCACCGACCAGAACCTCTCACCAACATCCTATGGTGTGGTTTGAACCATGTCTAAGGGCCCTAGGTGTGGGGACCCGGACGCTAATTCATGTCTAAATCATTATTAATGTCAAATATAACAATTAAGAAAAGTGGAACTAATTTTTTTTTCTTTTTAAATTATAAATGCGGAAACGTATCAGTATTCTATCTGATATATATGTCAAAGTCAAAGTACTATCATGTACTACATGTCTCTATCTCAACTAGGTTCAACGCCTATATATCCAGTGCTGAATCCTATTATGCTTCTGGGCCCGGATCTCCACGCTAACTAAAATCTCTCATCCTCTTCCTGATCCTGATCCTGTCCCACCTGTTGTCATGCACACATACAAACAAGACAACAGCCGGATAACTCCGGTGAGAATTACATTCCCAGTATAAATCATGTATACATGCATTTCATAAAAACATATATAACAGCATGAAACAAATATTCATAACATGTATCAAAATCAGAAACATGAATCAATACAAACTCTGAATCATACTCTGTGACTCTTAGACTCTGACTCGACTCATCCTAATCTAGGGATCCCGATCTGAATAAGAACGTAACAATCTCTCACCTACTCCCTCGGTCGTGGTGACAGTACGTTCTTATTACGGACTTTGGTCCTAGCTATACCGAATATCGGAAATAGAAGTCGCTCTTCTTCTAAGTCACATCGATATGGCCAAACGTTCGGTGTCTTGGCGGTTCTGTCCAAGACTAGGCGGGTCTGCCCTGGCGTATCTTGCCAAACCTCTGTGACAATGTGCAATGGCCCAGCGACTATTCTATCACTATCAGGCCCCTCTGTCACGAGATCAATCGCCTACAACTAGGCGCATCAGCCTATAACTCAATACATAAAGCAATAGACCAAAGATAACAATCACATCAATTGCAAATATCAATGCAATAAGATGAAGTATGTGATTTTGGGAAACTCCAGTCAAATCTAACTCGAGTTGTGCAATCCCGCATCAACATCAATTTATACCTTTCGTTTCGTTCTGTCGAAGTCTCGAACTCCCTGCCTATCAAATCAATCTGGCAATAACAATATCGAATACACTGTATCACTGTATAACTCAATTCAAGACCTGTTCTGATCAATACTCGAATCAAACATAATCTGATCCATATCAATGATATCATGATACAATCTCAATCAATACTGAATCTGATCAAAATCAATCTACTGATGGTTAGACGGCATAACAATACAGTTTCGGTAACCCCGTCAATCTCAACATCACAGATATAATACCACAACGCATAATCAATATTAATACGAATCATAATCTTCAATAATAACGGATTATAATCTCAAATCTGTACAATCTCGATCATATTAGTTTTGAAAAATCACAACAATTACATACACAATCTGTTCTTCAATCTGACTTCAATTATATACTGATCAGTATACCCAGAACACAATATATAAGTCAGATATCAATCCCAACACCTCATAATCAATAACAAAACAAATCCGATATCAATTAAATCTAATCACAATCAAATAAACTCCGAAAATTCATAATAATTTCATACGGTATCTGTTATTTGATCTGGTTTCAATTATACGATGTCTGATATCGCAAGAACAACATATATCAATCGTATGTGATTCTGGCAGTATCGTAATTTCAAATCGAATCAAAACGTAACAAAACTTACGTCCTGTTGTAGCTGTCGTCGCTAGGAACTCGGTACTGTACTCAGATTCAAAATCAGACGGGCGGATTCTTCAAAATCAAAATTTCAAGCGACGATGGTTTTAAGAAATTCTTTCTGAGGTTTTCGATTTCTTCCTCAAGAATGAAGGAAAGAAGGTTATATATACATATATCTCGAGCATTCCAAGACCAAGTGGCTTGTTTTCACTCTGCATGTCGCGCGCATATGCGCGCCTAAGCCCCGCGCATATGCGCCGGAAGTTCTATCCGGAACTTAGCTACTGGACTACTCGCGCATATGCGCGCACACAAGCCGCGCATATGCGCGAGACCTTCTGGTCACGCACCATTCTTTCCACACAACTCGCGCATATGCGCGCCCACTCTTCGCGCATATGCGCGAGGTGTTCTGCCCATCTCGCGCATATGCGCGAATCTGTGTCGCGCATATGCGCGAGGTGTACTGTCCTCGCACATTTGTCATGTCTTTTCTCGTCTTTCCCGGTCTGATCCTTTCCGTCTAAAATCACATCAATTTATCCCCAAATCATTTCATATTACGGTAATCAAATTCCCGGGCCTTACACTAGGCCAGCCACAATCCAACCCACACCAGAAACGTGACCACATGCCCAACCGAGAGCAACAATCTGCACGCGTGGGACATTGCTGTTGTTTGCTGTCATGGATCATTCCACTGGCCATTTGGTTGACTATGGCATGATCTAGACATCAAGAGGTATGGTATGAACCGTGGCTAAGGGCTAAAGAGCCAACCAAGATCCACACCAACACCCATAATTTCGAAACACAACACACACACAACAACCAGAATTTTCCAAAACCGAGGGGCTGTTCTTGTTTATTTTTGAAACCGATTGGGACGTGAACCAAGCCATGAAAGGGCATCTTGGTCACGTCCTAGACATGTCAAGGAAGGGTTCTAACCATGGCTACAGCCCCTAGGGCAGCCACGATCAGAACACTTGCCTTAGACCAAAAGTCGTGCAACTCGAGACTCAAAAAATGCATTATGGACGTGTTGCTGTCCATTCGAGTTGCTGGGGGAAAAAGAGACTTTAACCAATGGTCAAATCCCTTCTTGACACACCTTATATCCACCCTAGATGCAGCCTGGGAAGCCTGGACTCGAGCCAATGACCTGAAATCACATAACCAACAGAACCGTGAAGCATGAAGGGAAACCGAAAAAATATGTGCAGAAATTTTGTGGAGTGTTGCTGAACAATTTTGGTTTTTGCTAATAAAATCATGAACAAATATGGTTTAAAAACATGTATATGAATTGATTGAAGAGCAATGAAAGATATAAACATGCCTGGAAATTCGTTTAAGGAAGAACACAAACTATACGACGGCACGGCGCGGCGGAGACGGAGTTTTTTTCTTTCTCACTTAATTCTCTTGCTGTTTCACGATTTGGCTGCTGGTTTACACACGGTTCTAGCTGTTGTTTTGTTCTGAGATTTCTAATGAGAGGAGGGGAAAAAGATACTAAGAAATGAAGGGGAGTCTGCTAGGAAAATAAAAGGGGTAATGCTATGTAATAAGATGGAAGGTGCAAGTCTTGGGATTGATTGACAATTCAAATGCCCCTTCCTTCTTGCTGTACGTGAACTATGGATGGATAGGCTAGGATGGTGGTTTGATTAGGAGCATAATGGTGCATAAATTATCACTAATTGATGAGTTAAATGAGAGAAATTTATTTATTCAATGAAGGGCCAGTCAAGGGTGACTAGGATGGAGTATTGCTAATCATAAATGGGTTGATTTATGCGGTGGCCGAACTTGCTAAGAATTGCAAGGAAATTTGTTGATAAATTCATGGATTTTAAAGGTTTAAGGTTTTTAACATCCAATATATATGAGTGACTTAATACATTAAATTAGGATAAAGTTTTCATGCAAGGCATAGTTGGTCTTAAAATGAATTACTAAAATGTTAAGGATATAATTTCTTAAATAAAATAGGCCTAGATTAATTTATCCCAATTGGTTACACATTTTAATTTAGGCTTTTAATTAAAACATAAAAGAATTAGTTAATAACTTAAGTCAAATTAATTAAATAAAATCCTAAAACATTCTTTATCATTAAAATAACTTATTTCTTGGCTTAAATTAAATTTAGGAATATGCTCTTATTATTAATCTTTTTTTTTTCCAATCTCCAAACTCCGGTCCGGCCTCGCGTATTTAACTTAAAAGATAAAATTAAACTATTGCATAAAATAATTAAATTTAAAGAAGAGAATTTAAATACTCATGCAATAAAATCATTTTAAGTTAAAAACTAGAAATTATGCATGGCTTATACGTCGTCCAATTTACGGGTTCTACAACTCTCCCCCCTTAAAAGAAATTTCGTCCTCAAAATTAAAACTTACCAAATAACTCGGGATAACGAATCCTCATCTCTGGCTCAGACTCCCACGTAGCTTCCTCCTCTGAATGGTTAAGCCATTTTACTTTCATTCGCTTAACCAGCTTGTTCCGAAGCTTCTTCTCCTGTCTGTCTAAGATCTGCACTGGTCTCTCCTCATAAGACATGTTCGGAGTAAGCTTCAATGGCTAGAAATTTAGGACATGCGAAGGATTTGTCATATACTTCCTCAGCATAGAGACGTGGAACATATTGTGTACTCCGGCCAGATTCGGCGGGAGAGCAACACGATAAGCTAACGTCTCAACTCTGTCGAGGATCTCAAATGGTCCAATGAATCTCGGACTGAGCTTTCCTTTCTTCCCAAATCTCATGACACCTTTCATAGGTGCTACTTTCACAAAAACATGGCCGCCGACGGCAAACTCTAGATCTCTCCTCCGCTGATCCGCATAACTCTTCTGTCGACTTGGAGCAGTCCTCATCCGATTACTGATCTTGACTACTACATCGGCCGTCTGCTGAATAATCTCCGGACCCAACTCTAATCTCTCTCCTACTTCATCCCAATGAATAGGAGATCTACACTTCCGACCATACAATGCTTCATAAGGAGCCATACCTATAGACGACTGAAAACTGTTGTTATAGGTGAAATCTACTAGTGGCAACTTCGACTCCCAGCTCCCGGAGAAATCAATAACACAAGCACGGAGAAGATCCTCTAAAATCTGAATGACTCGCTCTGACTGCCCATCTGTCTGCAGATGGAAAGCTGTGCTAAACAGCAACTTCGTACCCATAGTCGAATGCAAACTCTTCCAAAATGATGAAGTAAATCTGGGGTCTGTCAGATATGATAGAAACTGGAATACCATGAAGTCGGACTATCTCCCGGATATACAACTCTGCATACTGAATCATGGTGAAAGTCGTCTTGATAGGCAAGAAGTGCGTTGACTTGGTAAGACGATCAACAATCACCCAGATAGCATTTGATCCTCTGACTGACTTCGGCAAACCGGTAACAAAGTCCAGGTAACATTCTCCCATTTCCACTCGGAAATAGGAAGAGGCTTGATCATATCTGCTGGTCTCTGATGCTTCGCTTTCACAAGCTGACATGTCAGACACTCGGATACAAACCGTCTGATATCCTTCTTCATCCCAGGCCACCAATACAACAACTGCAGATCTTTGTGCATCTTCGTACTCCCAGGGTGAATAGAGTACGGTGACAGATGGGCCTCGGATAAGATATCTGCTCGAATAGAACCACTGCTTGGAACGAACATCCTGTCTCGGTATCTCACAATACCGTCGCTAACTGTATACAAGATACTGCCCTTGGCCTCAACCCTCTTTTTCCACTTTGCCAACTGCTCATCTGCTGACTGTCCACTGAGAATACGGTCTAGAAGAGAAGACTGAATCGTCAAAGTAGATAGACGGGGAACTCTACCTCGAGGATAAGTCCCTAGATCAAACCTCTGCATCTCAGACTGAAGAGATCTCTGAATCGTCAAATGAGCCATCACTGCGACCTTCCTGCTCAGTGCATCCGCAACTACATTAGCTTTGCCCGGGTGGTAGCTAATGTCACAATCGTAATCCTACACTAACTCCAACCAACGCCTCTGACGCATATTCAGCTCTTTCTGCGTAAAGAATGTTAGAGTAGGTGCACGTCAAGCCAAGTGTTGGCCGAGTGTTTACAATGAAACTCTATGTATAAACAATCTTTATTTTAATAATATTTGAAATTATTATTTTGGCACATCTTTATCTGTATACCCATGCTAGTTGCATAGATAAAGCCCTTGAATATACAAATAGTAGAAAGAATATGAGATGCTCATATGATGAGCATCATGAAACTCATATTTGAAATACTGTATATTCTAAACAGTTTCTAGTCGATTCAGCCGCCGCTAAGGAGGATATAGGCCGCTCGAGTTCGAGACTAGTATCTGCGATGTGAAAACCATGTTTCATTGGTAGGGGACATTGTGATGTCCGAGCATGTAGATAGGTGCTCCTGGTAGAGTGCACTGAACATCTCTCCATAAAGGACTTTCCAAGTGGTTCTCACTTATCGAGTGGAAACGTCCTAGTTTATGGTTGTATACCATTAGTCCTTATGACCCGGGACAACATTGGGACTCTATGTGCTAGAATTACACTTTGACTTGTTTACCGACTCCAATGGGGTCATCAGGTGGCAAGGTTGGGTGTTCTGACGAAACATATAGGAGTCGATGCATTGTAGTCATGGATTCACCGCTTACCTTCGGGTATGGATATCCTATGTGTATGTAGTATGAAATCTCTGATCAGAGTATGGTGGTAATTATGAAAGGGGTTTCATAGATTACACCATCGATGCAACTACGACATGACACATAGTATCGATTCATTGACAACTCTCGATATACCAATGATTGTCAAATCGGTCGGGATATATGAGTTGAAGGGACCGTACTGTACGCTAACCATAATTGAATGGTTCTTGCAGGCACTATCATTTGATACCTAGGGAATCATGTAAGCGATGCTGCTAGGCATTTAACATGATTGGTTGGGTACTGTCAGACTTGAGTTCTGACATTCTTGTTATCAAGGAGTTGATAAGTAAGAATAAAGCAATTGGGGTATGCTCGCATAAGGACATGTTTAGTCCAAATCACATGGAGATGTGAACCCACGGCTAATTGTATCAATGAACCATTGAGGGCCACACAAGTACTAGCTTTCTAGATCCCGTTGAGAAGTTAAAATAGTTCAATGTGTTGAACGGCTTATAAATGAGTTTATAAGCGTAGGGAAAAATAGAAGTTTGACTTCTATGAGAGAAATGTAATTTTAATTTATGAATGTGTTTCTAAACTAAAAGTTGGCCAAATAAATAATGTATTTGAAAATTGTGATTTTCATACATTATTATGGACTAAATTTAAATTAATTCAAGTGTTGAATTAATTAAACACTAATGGACCTAGTAGAGTCCAAATAATTAAATTAATTCAAGTGTTGAATTAATTAAATGACATTGGGCTTTGTAGAGCCCAATTGAAAATAATTATTAAATTAGTGGGCTTGAGTAAAATCAAGTAAACTTTAAATGGACTCAAATGTGTTTGAGACATTTAAAATAAAAGTCCATAGGCCTTGTAATCGTTACAAGCCCAAATAGAAAGACATGCTAGGGAGGTGAAGGGTTGGAGACACTTTTTCAACATCCAAGGCATGGCATGCCTTTGGGGACATACTTAATTTTTCCACAACCAAGAAAAACTCTCCCTTCCCTCCTCCCCACTCCCTTTGGCCGAAATTTCTCTCTTATTTTTCTTAAAAATTTGCTTCTTCATTTTGATGGATTGATAGCAAACTTGTCAAAGAAAATGCCTTACATTTTCTAGTGCAAGTGTAAGGTGGATCTTCCTAGTTGGTGGTGGGCTTGATTTTGAGCAAGGTGTGCTCAAGGGAAGCTTGAAGATTTGTCATCCTTTCAAGAGCTAAGGTAGTTGGAGCCATCATCAATCTTAAGAGATTGATATGTAAAGATTTCTAAACACCCTATGAATGTCATAGTTTGTATTTTGTATATGTTACACACTAGTACATGAGGTGTTCAAGAAATTTTTCCCTTAAAATTTCGGTTTTCATGCCCTTAAACATTTTGAACTTCTGTCGCGCATTTGAACACCTAAAATCGATCCCCTTTCAAAGAAGTACTTGAGGCTCTTGTGGTCGATAAAGATCTGGCACTTCTCTCCATACAAATAATGCCTCCAAATCTTCAATGCAAATAACACGGCCGCCAATTCTAGATCATGGGTAGGGTAGTTCTTCTCATGAGTTTTCAACTATCTAGATGCATAAGCTATCACCTTCCCATGCTGCATCAATACTGCGTCTAGACCGAGCTTCAAAGCATCGGTATACAGAACAAACTCACCGGGCCCTAACGGCATGGCCAAAACTGGTGCTGAGATAAGAGCTTTGCTTCAAAGTATCGAAGCTCTTCTCACACTCATCGCTCCACACAAATTTCACATTCTTCTTAGTCAACAATGTGAGTGGAACTGCGATAGAGGAGAATCCCTGAATGAATTTCCGATAATATCCTGCTAGCCCAAGAAAACTGCGGATCTCTGATGCATTCTGCGGCACAACCCAATCTCTGACTGCTGCAACTTTCGTTGGGTCTACCTCAATACCGCTTTTAGAAACAATGTTGCCTAAGAATGCCACCTTCTCTAACCAGAATTCACATTTACTGAACTTTGCGAATAACTTATGCTTCTACCAGGTCTGCAACACTGTGGTCAGATGCCTGTCGTGATCCTCATGATTCTTTGAGTAGACGAGAATGTCGTCTATGGATACTATCAAAAACTGATCAAGATACGGTTGAAATACGCGATTCATGAGATCCATGAAGATCGCTGGCGCATTCGTCAAACCGAACGGCATCACAAGGAACTCGTAGTGGACATATCGAGTCCTAAAAGCAGTCTTGGAAATATCAGCATCTTTCACTCTCAGCTGGTGATAACCGGAACGTAGATCTATCTTGGAGAATACCGAAGCTCCCTGCAACTGATCAAATAGATCCTCAATCCGCGGAAGTGGGTACTTGTTCTTTACTGTAACTCTGTTCAACTCCCGGTAGTCGATACAGAGCCTCATAGAACCATCTTTCTTCTTCTCAAACAAGACTGGCGCGCCCCATGGTGAAAAGCTCGGGCGAATGAACTCCTTATCCAGAAGTTCCTGAATCTGCTTCTTAACTTTTTCCATCTCTGTCGGTGCTAATCGGTACGGTGCTTTTGAGATCGGAACCGTACCTGGCATAAGTTCAATAGAAAACTCCACTTCTCGCTCGGGTGGCACACCAGAGGCGTCCTCAGGAAAAAGGTCTAAGAAATATTTAACAATCGGAACATCTGCGGCCGACTGACTGGGTGCCTCGAGGACAGATATAAAAGTCGCTAAAAATGCCCGACACCCTCTATGCATGAGCTTCCTAGACTGGACATAAGGAATAATGCGCGGTAAAGGAAAGTACCTGTCTGGCTCAAATAAGAACTGTGTCATCCCAGGCAACCGAACTAGAACAGATCTCCGCTGGAAGTCTATCAATACTCTGTTCCGCAACAGCCAATCCATCCCTAGTATGATGTCAAACTCTGACATCGGCAACACGGTCAGATCAGCATAAACGAGGTTGCCATGAAGCTCAAGATATATGTCGCGGATCACATTGGTAGCTGCCATCTTCTCACCAGAAGGCAATACTACTGAATAGGCTACATCTAGCCCAATGGTCTTGACCTTGAGAAAATTAGCAAAGACCTCCGAAATAAATGAGTGAGTAGCCCCTGAATCTATCAAGGCTTTTGTGGCCGATCCCACTATAAAAATTCTCCCTGAAAGGTTGGAACGCTAAACTGAACCCAATAATTACAAGAACTAACTTATAGACATGCGAAGGCCAAAGTTTTTCTAACTTACATTTCCCAAAAATAATACAGAGTAGAGCATGCAATCCTATCGCAATTCTAAGTTCAAAATCTTAATCCCGATTCCCAAAATATTGAAATTCAAATATTAACTTAAAGCTTTAAGATACCTGTCATAAGCATGGTCTCCGGGTTCGTCTCTGTCGCATGAAGGGCAAAAACTCTGCCTTGGGTAGGCAGATTCTTCTGAGGGCACTGCGGTAGCAAGTGGTCTAGACTACAACACTTGTAACACTTCCCGGAACCATACATACATGCTCCAGGATGGCGGCGTGAGCACTTGGGACAGACTGGGTGCTCAAAGGTCCTTGGGACTGCACGTCCCTGTTGCTGCTGCCTCTGTCCTCTGCTCTTGGGTGGGCCGTTAAAAGGCCTCTTGTTTTGATGCTGCTGCGGAGGAGGAGGAGGACGGTGTGGTACTGGAACCGGTCGCTTACCCTGACGATCCCTCTCAATGTCATGCTGGTCCTGCTCTGCAGCTAGAGCTCTGGAGACGGCAACTTCATAAGTAGTAGGGCCAGTCACCCTAACATCGCGGCGCAAGATCGGCCGCAGACCATCCATAAAATGTCTCAGTTAGGCTCCAGCATCACTGGCGATCAGGGGCACAAAGTGGCAACCCCTCTAAAACTTACGGACGAACTCCGTAATAGTCAGATCTTGTAACGACCCATTACAGGCCCAGTGGACTGCCCATACGGCCCACTGCCCGATCAACCCAAGGTTATCCCGATCTTGGGCTCTGCTCTATGGGCCTTGGCCCATCTATGGAACTCTTCCCTCACGGGCTTTCCATTGGTGTCATACGGGTTACTCATAGAACTCCTCCAGCCCATGAACTGGAGTCTGTGCCTTCCCAGGATCGAACCTAAGACCACATGGATATATAGGTACTTAGCACATTCCTGGAAAGGCACAGACTCAAGTTCATGGGCTGGAGGAGTTCTATGAGTAACCCGTACGACGCCTATGGAAAGCCTGTGAGGGAAGAGTTCCATAGATGGTCCAAGGCCCATAGAGCAGAGCCCAAGATCGGGATAGCCTTGGGTCGATCGGGGCAGTGGGCCGTATGGGCGGTCCACTGGGCCTGTAATGGGTCGTTACATGACTAGGATTGTGCTAAGTACCTATATATTCATGTGGTCTTAGGTTCGATCCTGGGAAGGCACAAGCTTCGGTGCATGGGTTGAAGAGTTCTATGAGTAACCCGTACGACGCCTATGGAAAGCCCGTGAGGGAAAGAGTTCCGTAGATGGGCCAAGGCCCATAGAGCAGAAACCAAGATCGGGATAGCCTTGGGTCGATCGAGGCAGTGGGCCATATGGGCGGTTCACTGGGCCTGTAATGGGTCGTTACATGTAACGAGAGGATCACTGAAATATGTAACGAGAGGATTACTGAAATATGTTCGGATCACCTCGGTTCTTGCTGATTCTGAGGGAAGTTATGATATTTACATATATATATATATATATATATATATATTGCATGGGAAATCACAAGTTGCTTCATATTCTTGCTGCACATCTCGCGCATATGCGCGACCCTCCTCGGCGCATATGCGCGAGACACTCTGCCTCGGCGCATAACCTTCTCGGCAACTCGCGCATATGCGCGCACTCTCCCAGCGCATATGCGCGCGCATATGCGCGAGGTTCTATGCCATACTCGTGCATATGCACGGGTCCTGTCGCGCATATGCGCGAGGTTCTATGCCTACCTCGCGCATATGCGCTCGGCTGGGTCGCGCATATGCGCGAGGGCTCATCCTCGCACATAATTCCAAAGCTTCTTTCTGGCTATCCCGGTCTGATCCGTTCCGTCTACAATCACATCAATTATCCATAAATAATTTTAGATTACAGTAACAAAATTCTCGGGCATTACATTTCTCCCCTTGAGATCTGATTTTGTCCCCGAAATCACAGGCAATCAAATCAGATACAATAAGGAATGGAGAATAGAAGCTGAATAAGAAGACTCCATCAGTGAAATAACTGTGGAAATCTCTGTCTCATATCTGATTCAGTCTCTCAGGTAGCTTCTTCAATGCCATGACGATTCCACTGAACTTTCACAAGCGGAATAGTCTTCATTATGAATTGCTTTTCTTTACGATCGAGAATCTGAATCGGCTTCTCGACGTAACTCAGTGTCTCATAAAGTTCTGCCTCGTCTGACTGAAGAATATGAGATACATCAGGAAGATACTTCCGCAATAAAGATACATGAAAGACATCATGTATTCTAGATAAAGAAGGCGGTAAGGCGAGTCGACAGGCCCGATCTTCTATCTTTTCGAGAATCTCATAAGGACCGATATATCGTGGAGACAATTTCCCTTTCTTGCCAAATCTGACAATGCCTCTGAAAGGAGAAATTTTCAAAAATACTCTGTTTGCTGCCTCAAATACCAACATTCTACGTCGAACATTGGCATATTTGGCTTGTCTATCTTGAGCTGTCTTCATTCTTTCTAAATCAGCTTCACTTTCTCAGTCATTTCTCGAATCATGTAAGGCCCAATCTCAGGTACCACAGAGATATCATCCCAATACAGAGGGGATCTGCAATTTTTGCCGTACAACGCTTCAAACAGTGCCATCTCTATACTCGTCTGATAACTGTTGTTGTACGAAAACTCACAAAGTGGCAAAGATTCTTGCCAACTAGTGCCAAAATCCCTCACTGCAGCTCTCAGCATATCCTCCAATGTCTAGAGAGTCCACTCTGACTGTCCATCGGTCTGTGGATGATATGCAGTGATGTGTCCCACATCGGTTAACAAGAGTTGTCCTGGGCAAAATATATATGAATTCACAATCCTCATCTCATGAGCTAGCTTTTGAGGTGGAGTTAGGTGGATTCATATCATATGGTATCAGAGCCATACTCTTGACTGGTCGTGTGGGTGCATGTTTCTGGAAGTGCCCTGGAGTGCTGGTTAACGAAGGAGTTGGCACGAAGGACGTACAGTCTAAAGGGGTCGGGAATTCTTGGAAGTGCCCTGGAGTGCGGGTTAACGAAGGAGTTGGCACGAGGACGTACAGTCTAAAGGGGTCGGGAATGCCTGGAAGTGCCCTGGAGTGCGGGTTAACGAAAGAGTTTGCACGAGGACGTGCAGTCTAAAGGGGTCGGGAATGATGTGTCCCACATCGGTTAACAAGAGTTGTCTTGGGCAAAACATATATGAATTCACAATCCTCCTCTCATGAGCTAGCTTTTGAGGTGGAGTTAGGTGGATTCATATCATATGAATGATGTGTCCCACATCGGTTCGCAAGTGTTGTCTTGGGCAAAATATATATGAATTCACAATCCTCCTCTCATTAGCTAGCTTTTGAGGTGGAGTTAGGTGGATTCATATCATATGGTATCAGAGCCATACTCTTGACTGGTCGTGCGGGTGCATGTTCCTGGAAGTGCCCTGGAGTGCGGGTTAACGAAGGAGTTGGCACGAGGACATGCAGTCGAAATGGGTCGGGAATGATGTGTCCCACATCGTTTAACAAGAGTTGTCTTGGGCAAAATATATATGAATTCACAATCCTCCTCTCATGAACTAGCTTTTGAGGTGGAGTTAGGTGGATTCATATCATATGGATGATACGAACACGGGTGGTCAAGCTCCAAGGAAGGCATGGGATCCTTTGCAGTTGCCGGAGGGACCAGTCACGAGGGGACGCCTAAAGAAGTTCAAGGAGGCACTACAGGGAGTCATGAGCAAGCATGAAGGGGTCGTGATGCATGGGAGTACGTCGGGAGGCCAAAGGAATATCATTCAAGCATTGTTGGAGACGGCCGAGACTCCACGGACGTGTACACGGACCTGTACACGGGGTCCGTGCCCTTTACAGCCGAGGATGAAGAATTCCAGTGTCTACACGGACCCGAGCACGGATCAGTACACGGGGTCCGTGTCCTATGACATTTGCGAAGGCTGTGTGTACACGGACCCGTACACGGAGGTGGACACGGGGTCCGTGCCCCTTGTTTCCAGCTGAAGATGATTTTCCCAAGAGTACACGGACCCGTACACGGAGGTCTACACGGGGTCCGTATCTGAGACGGCTGCACGAGAATATTTTCCTTTCTAGAGTTTTAATTATTTTGGAGACTAGATTTTTTATATCTTTTGGTTTTATAAAAACATGTTGGACAAAAATTAAACACAATTCAGATTATCATTGATATTTTATCAAAGTTTAGAGTTTTTCTCTCAAGCTTTTCAAAGCTTTTGCTTTGTGTTCATTCAAAAATCAAACTTATCAAGATTCGTTCTTGTGGCGTTTGTCGATTGATACCATATGGATTGTCAGGGGCAAGTTCCTTGAAGGTTCGTCTGTTTCTCAATTGTTTAATCCGTGAAAATTTATTGTTAAGTTTTTATAATTTAGTGGTGAATATCACACATTCAAACTTGATTCAAAAGATCGGGACAACAACGATTCTTTGTCCGTTATTGAATGAAGGGCGCGATTCGATTTTAATCGTGTTTGCTATTCGTTCGTACAAAGTTTCATATCATTTGGTATCAGAGCTTTGGCTCATTGAATTCAAGTAAGTTTACCCTTCGTTCTATTATCAGATCTAAATTTTCTTTCGTTCCCCTTTCAGATCTGATTTGTTCTATTATTCTTCGTCGTTCGTGAATCTGTGATACACGAAATTTTGTGCCTTAATTTTTTTCTTGAATTATCGGAATTCTTAAAAAAAAAAAATACCAAAAATCCGAAAATTCCCTATTATTTCTTTTTGGTAATTTGTTCTATTCTCTGTTGTGAGTCATATACACTTGTCTCACACCGTCAAAAAAATTTATTATTATCATTCACCTTCAAATTTCTTGTCTACACAGTCCAAGTGAGTCGATCGCAATTGTTCACAAGTTGAACTTGATTGTTTGATATAAAAATACAAAGCTTGAGCACACCTTCGAGAATACTATCGAATTTGAGTGAAAAATATTTGAGTGCGAGTGTATTTTCTTTAGAGTGAACGGTGAGTATTTGTTGTGAGCAAAAAATAAAAAATAAAAATAAAAAAATAAGAGAGGAGAGACGAGTGAATTTCTTTCGAGTGACCGTGAGCAATTGGGTGAGGATCATTTTGTTTTCTACTAACCTTTTCTTGCAGGTACAAATTTGAAATTAAATGGAGAGGGAGGTAGGAGACAGTTCGAACCCGGGGTTGTCTAAGGTTCAAATGGAAGCGTTGTTTGGGCATTTTAGTAGGATGATGAGAAATGAATTAGAGCCCTTACATGAGAGGTTGGATAAACTTGAGGTTAGTACTAGCGGGAGTAAGTTTAAACCTAAGGATGTGGGTAGAGGAGAAGAAGAGGAAGAATATGATTTGGGAGGAGATGAGGAAAGTCAAAATGAGAATTGGGGTAGGAATGGAAGAGGTAGAGGATTTGGGAGATGAAGAAGAGAAGCCGTACGGGGTAGATATGATGGAAATAGGGAAGATGGTAACATGGGTAGTATTAAGATGAAAATTCCTTCATTCCATGGGAAATCTGACCCGGAGGCATACTTAGAGCGGGAAAAGAGGGTAGAGTTTGTATTTGAGTGTCACCACTACTCCGAACAAAAGAAAGTGAGGTTGGCGGTGGTGGAATTCTTAGACTATGCTCTCATTTGGTGGGATCAATTAGTGACCACTAGAAGGAGGTACAATTTGAGGCCCATAGAAACTCTGGATGAGATGAAGAGAGTGATGGGAAAAAGGTTTGTGCCTAATCACTATTATAGGGAGATGTTCAAGAGGCTACAAAATTTAAGGCAAGGGTTGAAGAGTGTTGAGGACTACTATAAGGAGATGGAAGTAATCATGATTAGGGCCAATGTTGAGGAAGATAGTGAGGCGACCATGGCTCGTTTTCTTTGTGGTTTGAACAGGGAAATTCAAGATCAAGTGGAGCTTCGGCACTACCTGGATCTAGACGAGATGGTGCAAATGGCCATAAAAGTGGAGCAACAACTCAAAAGGCGTGGAGTTGGCCGCACCAATCAAACTAGGGGTTCATCATCTTCTTGGCGGTCAAATGGGGTGAAACGTGAGGAGAATAAGGTGGTGACCAAGCCCAAGATTGAGACCAAACAAGAGGCGCATAAACAAGGAGTGCAAGGTAAATCTGAAACTCCTTCTAATCGATCAAGGGATGTTAGATGTTTTAGGTGTCAAGGATTAGGGCATATTTCTAGTGAATGTCCTAATAAAAGGGTAATGATTTTAAATGATTATGGTGAGTATGAATCGCATAGTGAGATTGAGGATGATGATGAGATGACTGCATTAGAGGATTCTGACGAGGGTTATGAGACGGTTGTAGGTGAAGCCCTAGTGACTAGGCGTATCATGAGTGCCCAAGTCAAGGAGGAGGAGACTAACCAAAGAGAGAACTTGTTCCATACTAGGTGTTTTGTGAATCAAAAGGTTTGCAATTTAATCATAGATGGGGGGAGTTGTACTAATGTGGCTAGTGTTGAAATGGTGGAGAAATTGGGTTTGCCTACACTAAAACACCCTCAACCATATAGGCTTCAATGGTTGAATGATTGTGCGGAAGTGAAGGTCACAAAGCAAGTGCTAGTGCCTTTTTCTATTGGGAAGCATGTGGATGAGGTCTTGTGTGATGTAGTACCCATGCATGCTTGTCATATCTTGTTGGGTAGACCGTGGCAATTAAGCAAAAGTTAATTAATGCTCCTTTACTTGTTTTACCTGACTTTGCTAATACTTTTGAGATTGAATGTGATGCTTCAGGTGTAGGTATTGGTGGAGTGTTGATGCAAGGAGGGCGGCCGGTGGCATATTTTAGTGAAAAGCTTAATGGAGCAGCGCTTAACTATCCAACATATGACAAAGAGCTCTATGCACTTGTGAGGACCTAGAGATGTGGAAACACTAGTTGAGGCCTAAGGAGTTTGTGATCCACACGGATCATGAGTCTGTAAAGCACCTTAAGGGCCATCAGAAGTTGAACAAGCGGCATGCCAAGTGGGTGGCATTCATTGAAACATTCCCCTACATCATCAAATACAAACAAGGTAAGGAAAATGTAGTGGCCGACGCACTATCACGGATGTACGTACTAATCTCTACCTTGGAGTCAAAAAATTTTGGGGTTTGAACTTGTAAAAGAGTTATATGTGTTAGATGATGATTTTAAGAGTGAATTTGAAACTTGTATGCATGGTCCACATGACAAATTTTATTTGCATCATGGGTTCTTGTTTAAAGGAGATAAATTGTGCATTCCCAAGTCATCAATTCGTGAATTACTTGTTAGGGAGGCACATGGGGGTGGTTTAATGGGGCACTTTGGGGTGGCTAAAACTTTAGGCGCATTGCATGAGCATTTTTATTGGCCACATATGAAACGTGATGTTGAGCGTGTGTGTGTTAAGTGCATAACTTGTAAGCAAGCTAAGTTTAGAACACAACCGCATGGATAGTATACACCACTTCCTGTTCCTAGTGAGCCTTGGATTGACATTTCTATGGACTTTATTTTGGGGTTGCCTAGGACTAAGAAAGGGAGGGTGATGCAAATGTAGTTGGTCAAGCACCAAAGAAAGCATGGGAGTCGTTGGAGTTGCCCGAAGGACCTATAACGAGGGGACGAAGTAAGAAGTTTAAAGATGCACTTCAAGGACTCATGATGAGCTATCAAGGAAGTCCTACAAGTTGGATGTCTAAATTATTGAAGATTGATATCAAATACATTGAGTTCTCTCAATTTTCAAAGCTTTTAGCTTTGTTCTTCACAAGAAGAAAACCAAATCAAACTTATCAAAGATTTTCATCTTTGTGGCGTTTGTCGATTGTTCTTCGCACGGATTGTTAAAACAAGTTCTTTGAAGGTTCGTTTGAAACTCAATTGTTTTATCGTTGATATTTGTTGCTAAGTTATAATCACTTAGAGGTGAATATCACAAAATCGTTACTTGTTTCAAAAGATCGGGACAAAATAATCGTTCCTTGTTTGTTATTGAATTGAGGATGCGATTTATATATTCGTGCTTGCCTTTCATTCGTACAAGGACTCGTATCATTTGGTATCAGAGCTTTGGCTCATTGAATTCAAGTAAGTATCTTTGTTGTCATTTTTCAGATCTATCTCAAATTTCATTCTGTTTTCAGATCTGTGGTATCCTTTTGTTTATATTGTCATATCTACCAAAAACAAAAACAAAAATTTGTTCTATTTCAAGGTTTGTGTTATCCTTTGTTCTATTTTAAGATCTGCGTTATTTCTATCATCTTTTGATAATCCAGAATTCCCGAAAAATTTGTTCTGTGTTATTCTGTCGTTCTTGTTTTTGTGCAATCCATGTGAAACAGTTGCAAGTGTTCACAAGTTGAATCTTGTTAGTTTGATAAAAAAAAATAATATATATATAAAGATTGAGCACACACCTTTGAGAGAACTATCAAATTCTAGTGAAAAAAAACATTTGAGTGCGATTGTTATTTCTTTGGAGTTATCGTGAGAATTTGGGTGAGGAAAATCTTTTATTTCTACTAACATTTTATTGCAGGTACAAAATCTGAAATTAAAATGGAGAGGGAAGTAGGAGAGAGTTCGAACCAAGGGTTATCTAAGGTTCAAATGGAGGCGTTATTTGGGCATTTTATTTAGTAGAATGTTGAGGGCCGAGTTGGATCCTTTATATGAGAGGTTGGATAGGCTTGAAGTTAGTACGAGTGAAAATAAATCTAAGCCTAAAGGTTTAGGTAGAGTGGATGAAGAAGAGAATGATTATGATTTGGAAGGAGAAGAGGAGAGCCAAAACGAGAATTGGGGTAGAAGCGGAAGAGGTAGAGGATTTGGTAGGGGAAGAAGAGAAGCCTTACGTGGTAGGTACGATGATGGGAATAAGGAAGATAATAACATAGGTAGCACTAAGATGAAAATTCCGTCGTTCCATGGTAAGTCAGATCCAGAGGCTTATTTAGAATCGGAAAAGCGAGTTAAATTTGTGTATGATTGTCACCATTATTCCGAACAAAAGAAGGTTAGGTTGGCCGTGGTTGAATTTGTTGATTATGCACTTATTTGGTGGGATCAATTAGTGACCACTAAGAGAAGATGCAATGAGAGGCCTATAGAAACTTGGGCGGAGATGAAAAGCGTAATGAGGAAGAGGTTTGTACCAAATCACTACTATAGAGAAATGTTTAAGAAGTTACAAACTTTGAGACAAGGTGTGAAGAGTGTTGAGGACTAGTATAAAGAATTGGAAGTAGTCATGATTAGAGCAAACATAGATGATGATAGTGAGGCTACTATGGCTCGTTTTCTGTGTGGTTTGAACAGGGAAATTCAAGGCCAAGTGGAGCTTAGACATTACTTGGATCTAGATGAAATGGTGCAAATGGCGATAAAAGTGGAGCAAAAACTCAAAAGGAGAGGAGTTGGTCGTACCACACAAACTGGGAATACATCAACACCTTGGCGTTCCAACGTTGTTAAACGTGAAGAAAGCAAGGTAGTGGTCAAGCCCAAAGTTGACATTAAACAGGAGGCGCCTAAGCAGGGAATGCAAGGTAAACCCGAAACTCCTATTAATCGTTCTAGAGATATTAAATGTTTTAGGTGTCAAGGAATTGGACATATTGCTAGCCAATGTCCCAATAAAAGGGTGATGGTGTTGAATAATTATGGGGAGTATGAATCTCATAGTGAGGGAGATGATGGAGAGGATGAAGATGAGATGCCTGCATTAGAGGATTCTGATGAGGGATATGAAGCAATTGTGGGTGAGGCATTAGTGACTAGGCGTATCATGAGTGCCCAAATCAAAGAAGAGGAGACTAATCAGCGGGAAAACTTGTTCCATACTAGATGTTTTGTCAGTGGCAAAGTTTGCAACGTTATTATAGATGGAGGAAGTTGTACCAATGTTGCTAGTCTTGAGATGGTTGAAAAATTGAGCTTGCCTACTTTGAAACATCATCAACCATATAGGCTACAGTGGTTGAACGATTGTGCTGAAGTGAAGGTGAACAAACAAGTTTTGGTTGCATTTTCGATTGGGAAGTATGTTGATGAAGTATTGTGTGATGTGGTACCAATGCATGCTTGTCATATTTTGTTAGGAAGACCATGGCAATATGATAGGCAAGTGACACATGATGGGTTTAGAAATAAATATTCTTTTGTACTCAAGAAAGAACCCATTGTTTTACTTCCTTTGTCCCCAAAACAAGTGTTGGAGGACCAATTGAAAAAAAAGAAGAGAGATGAGGCCAAAAGAAAGAGTGAATTATAAAGTGAGATGGCCTTTGAAAAGAAAAATGAAATGGCTAAAAACAAAAGTGATAAAAAAATTGAGATAGCCATACAAAAGAAAAATGAGGAAAAAGAAAATGAGAGGAAAGAGACCAAAAAGAAAATATATATGGTCCAAAAGAGTGACATGAAACAATTGCTGCACACACATGATACACTTGTGTTGATTCTTTATAAAGAGATTCTCTTTAACACGAGTGATATAGCCGGAAATCTTCCGAGCATTGTTGTTTCCCTTTTGCAGGAGTTTGATGATATATTTTCGGAGGAGCTATCTCAAGGAATACCACCATTGAGGGGGATTGAGCACCAAATTGATTTTGTGCCCGGAAGTGCATTACCAAATCGTCCAGCGTATAGAAGCAATCCGGAGGAGACCAAGGAGCTTCAACGGCAGGTAAGTGAATTATTAGATAGGGGTTTCGTGCGTGAGTCCATGTCTCCTTGTGCTGTACCTGTTTTATTGGTTCCTAAGAAAGATGGCTCATGGCGTATGTGTGTAGATTGTATGGCAATCAATAACATAACCATTAAATATAGGCATCCCCTACCTAGACTAGATGATATGTTAGATGAATTGCATGGTGCTTGTATTTTTAGCAAGATTGACTTGAAAAGTGGTTATCACCAAATTAGGATGAGGGAAGGTGATGAGTGGAAAATGGCTTTTAAAACCAAGTACGGGTTATATGAGTGGATGATCATGCCTTTTGGCTTAACTAACGCTCCTATCACTTTTATGAGGTTAATGAACCATGTCTTGCGTGCATACATAGGAAAATTTGTTGTTGTTTACTTTGATGATATCCTAGTATATAGCAAAGACTTGGATGAGCATGTTAATCACTTGAGACTTGTGCTAATCACACTAAGGGCTGAAAATTTATATGCTAATTTAAAGAAATGTGATTTTTGTACAAGCAAACTTGTCTTCCTTGGTTTTGTGGTAAGTTCGCAGGGGATACAAGTGGATGAGGACAAGATAAGTGCTATTCGAGATTGGCCAACGCCTGCTTCTGTTGGTCAAGTTCGAAGCTTTCATGGTCTTGCAAGCTTCTATAGGAGGTTTGTAAAAGATTTTAGCACACTGGCGGCACCGATGACGGCGGTGATTAAGAAGAACGTTCCATTCCATTGGAGCGAAGAGCAAGAGAAGTCTTTTAATATTATTAAAAAAAGTTAATTAATGCGCCTTTACTTGTTTTGCCTGATTTTTCTAATACTTTTGAAATTGAATGTGATGCTTCAGGTGTAGGTATTGGTGGTGTTTTGATGCAAGGAGGACGACCAGTGGCGTATTTTAGTGAGAAACTCAATGGAGCAGCGCTGAACTATCCAACGTATGACAAGGAGTTGTACGCGCTTGTGAGGACTTTGGAGGTGTGACAACACTACTTGAGGCCTAAAGAGTTTGTGATTCACATGGATCATGAGTCTCTTAAGCACCTTAAGGGGCAGCAGAAGTTGAACAAGCGGCATGCCAAGTGGGTTGCATTCATAGGTACATTTCCCTACATCATCAAGTACAAACAAGGTAAGGAAAATGTAGTGGCTGACGCATTATCACGGAGGTACGTATTAATCTCTACCTTGGAGTCGAAAGTCTTGGGATTTGAACATATGAAAGAGTTGTATTTGTTGGATGAGGATTTTAAGGAGATATTTGAAACATGTATGCATGGTCCACATGACAAATTTTATTTGCATAATGGGTTTTTATTTAGAGAAGATAGATTGTGCATTCCTAAGTCATCAATTCGTGAGTTACTTGTGAGGGCGGCACATGGTGGTGGTTTGATGGGGCACTTTGGTGTGGCTAAAACTTTGAGTTGTTTGCATGAGCATTTTTATTGGCCACATATGAAACGTGATGTTGAGCGTGTTTGTGAAAAGTGCATTACTTGTAGACAAGCTAACTCTAGAACACAACCACATGGATTGTATACACCACTTCCCGTCCCTAGTGAACCTTGAGTTGATATTTCTATGGACTTTGTTTTGGGGTTGCCTAGGACAAAGAAGGGGAGAGATTCTATATTTGTTGTTGTGGATAGATTTTCTAACATGGCACATTTTATTGCTTGTCACAAAACTGATGATGCATATCACATTGCGGATCTATTCTTTAGAGAAGTCGTTAGGTTGCATGGCATGCCTAGGACTATTGTTTCAGACCGTGATGTTAAATTCTTGAGTTATTTTTGGAAAACGTTATGGACTAAACTTGGCACAAAATTGTTGTTTTCTACTACATGTCATCCTCAAACGGATGGAACGACTGAAGTTGATAATAGAACTCTAGGAACACTTTTGCGTGCTATACTCAAGAAGAACTTAAAGAATTGGGAGGATTGTTTACCCTTTGTTGAGTTTGCTTATAATCGTTGCGTGCATTCTACTACAATATATTCGCCATTTGAAATTGTATATGGTTTTAATCCTTTGACTCCATTGGATTTGATGTCTTTACCTGTGAGTAAAAGGTTGAACATGGATGGAAAGAAGAAACTTGAATTCGTTAGAAGTTTGCATGAGAAGGTCAAGGATAACATCGAGAAGAAGAATTTACAATACACGAAGCAAGCCAACAAAGGAAGGAAAAAGATGGTTTTTGAAAAGGGAGATTGGGTGTGGTTGCACTTTAAGGAAGGAAAGATTTTCAGAAAAGCGACGTTCAAAACTCCTACCTATGGGTGATGGACCATTTCAAGTGCTTGAAAAGATCAACGACAATGCCTACAAATTAGACCTACCAGGTGAGTATAATGTCAGCTCTACTTTTAATGTTAGTGATCTTTCGTTGTTTGATGTAGGAGATGATCAAGATTTGAGGACAAATCCTTTTCAAGAAGGGGAGAATGATGCAAATGTAGTTGATCAAGCACCAAAGAAAGCATGGGAGTCGTTGGAGTTGCCCGAAGGACCTATAACGAGGGGACGAAGTAAGAAGTTTTAAGATGCAGTTCAAGGACTCATAATGAGCTATCAAGGAAGTCCTACAAGTTGGATGTCTAAATTATTGAAGATTGATATCAAATACATTGAGTTCTCTCAATTTTCAAAGCTTTTAGCTTTGTTCTTCACAAGAAGAAAACCAAATTAAACTTATCAAAGATTTTCATCTTTTTGGCGTTTGTCGATTGTTCTTCGCACGGATTTTCAAAACAAGTTCTTTGAAGGTTCGTTTGAAATTCAAATGTTTTATCGTTGATATTTGTTGCTAAGTTATAATCGCTTAGAGGTGAATATCACAAAATCGTTACTTGTTTCAAAAGATCGGGACAAAATAATCGTTCTTTGTTTGTTATTGAATTGAGAGTGCGATTTATATATTCGTGCTTGCCTTTCATTCGTACGAGGATTCGTATCAGAGGGATTCTATTTTTGTTGTTGTGGATAGATTCTCTAAGATGGCACATTTTATTGGCCACATATGAAACGTGATGTTGAGCGTGTGTGTGATAAGTGCATAACTTGTAAGCAAGCTAAGTCTAAAACACAACCTCATGGATGGTATACACCACTTCCTGTTCCTAGTGAGCCTTGGATTGACATTTCTATGGACTTTATTTTGGGGTTGCCTAGTACTAAGAAGGGGAGGGATTCTATATTTATTGTTGTGGATAGATTCTCTAAGATGGCACATTTTATAGCTTGTCATAAAACCGATGATGTTTCAAACATTGCGGATTTGTTCTTTAGAGAAGTCGTTAGGTTGCATGGCATGCCTAGGACTATTGTTTCTGATTGCGATGTTAAATTCTTGAGTTACTTTTGGAAGACTTTATGGGCTAAACTTGGCACAAAATTGTTGTTTTCTACTACTTGTCATCCTCAAACGGATGGACAAACTGAAGTTGTCAATAGAACTTTAGGAACACTTTTACGTGCTATTCTTAAAAAGAACTTAAAGAATTGGGAGAATTGTTTGCCATTTGTTGAGTTTGCTTATAATCGCAGTGTGCATTCTACTACAAATTTTTCGCCATTTGAGATTGTTTAGGGTTTTAATCCTTTGACTCCATTGGATTTGATGTCTTTACCTGTGAGTGAAAGGTTAAACATGGTTGGGAGAAAGAAGGCTGAATTTGTAAGGAACTTGCATTAAAAGGTTAGGGCCAACATTGAGAAGAGAAATGAGCAATATGCCAAGTAAGCCGACAAAGGGAAGAAGAAGGTGATATTTGAGAAGGGAGATTGGGTGTGGCTACACTTGAGGAAGGAAAAGTTCCCCGAGAAGAGACGTTCAAAGCTATTACCTAACGGTGATGGACCATTTCAAGTGCTTGAAAAGATCAACGACAATGCCTACAAATTAGACCTACCAGGTGAGTATAATGTCAGCTCTACTTTTAATGTTAGTGATCTTTCGTTGTTTGATGTAGGAGATGATCAAGATTTGAGGACAAATCCTTTTCAAGAAGGGGAGAATGATGCAAATGTAGTTGATCAAGCACCAAAGAAAGCATGGGAGTCGTTGGAGTTGCCCGAAGGACCTATAACGAGGGGACGAAGTAAGAAGTTTTAAGATGCAGTTCAAGGACTCATAATGAGCTATCAAGGAAGTCCTACAAGTTGGATGTCTAAATTATTGAAGATTGATATCAAATACATTGAGTTCTCTCAATTTTCAAAGCTTTTAGCTTTGTTCTTCACAAGAAGAAAACCAAATTAAACTTATCAAAGATTTTCATCTTTTTGGCGTTTGTCGATTGTTCTTCGCACGGATTTTCAAAACAAGTTCTTTGAAGGTTCGTTTGAAATTCAAATGTTTTATCGTTGATATTTGTTGCTAAGTTATAATCGCTTAGAGGTGAATATCACAAAATCGTTACTTGTTTCAAAAGATCGGGACAAAATAATCGTTCTTTGTTTGTTATTGAATTGAGAGTGCGATTTATATATTCGTGCTTGCCTTTCATTCGTACGAGGATTCGTATCAGAGGGATTCTATTTTTGTTGTTGTGGATAGATTCTCTAAGATGGCACATTTTATTGGCCACATATGAAACGTGATGTTGAGCGTGTGTGTGATAAGTGCATAACTTGTAAGCAAGCTAAGTCTAAAACACAACCTCATGGATGGTATACACCACTTCCTGTTCCTAGTGAGCCTTGGATTGACATTTCTATGGACTTTATTTTGGGGTTGCCTAGTACTAAGAAGGGGAGGGATTCTATATTTATTGTTGTGGATAGATTCTCTAAGATGGCACATTTTATAGCTTGTCATAAAACCGATGATGTTTCAAACATTGCGGATTTGTTCTTTAGAGAAGTCGTTAGGTTGCATGGCATGCCTAGGACTATTGTTTCTGATTGCGATGTTAAATTCTTGAGTTACTTTTGGAAGACTTTATGGGCTAAACTTGGCACAAAATTGTTGTTTTCTACTACTTGTCATCCTCAAACGGATGGACAAACTGAAGTTGTCAATAGAACTTTAGGAACACTTTTACGTGCTATTCTTAAAAAGAACTTAAAGAATTGGGAGAATTGTTTGCCATTTGTTGAGTTTGCTTATAATCGCAGTGTGCATTCTACTACAAATTTTTCGCCATTTGAGATTGTTTAGGGTTTTAATCCTTTGACTCCATTGGATTTGATGTCTTTACCTGTGAGTGAAAGGTTAAACATGGTTGGGAGAAAGAAGGCTGAATTTGTAAGGAACTTGCATTAAAAGGTTAGGGCCAACATTGAGAAGAGAAATGAGCAATATGCCAAGTAAGCCGACAAAGGGAAGAAGAAGGTGATATTTGAGAAGGGAGATTGGGTGTGGCTACACTTGAGGAAGGAAAAGTTCCCCGAGAAGAGACGTTCAAAGCTATTACCTAACGGTGATGGACCATTTCAAGTGCTTGAAAAGATCAACGACAATGCCTACAAATTAGACCTACCAGGTGAGTATAATGTCAGCTCTACTTTTAATGTTAGTGATCTTTCGTTGTTTGATGTAGGAGATGATCAAGATTTGAGGACAAATCCTTTTCAAGAAGGGGAGAATGATGCAAATGTAGTTGATCAAGCACCAAAGAAAGCATGGGAGTCGTTGGAGTTGCCCGAAGGACCTATAACGAGGGGACGAAGTAAGAAGTTTTAAGATGCAGTTCAAGGACTCATAATGAGCTATCAAGGAAGTCCTACAAGTTGGATGTCTAAATTATTGAAGATTGATATCAAATACATTGAGTTCTCTCAATTTTCAAAGCTTTTAGCTTTGTTCTTCACAAGAAGAAAACCAAATTAAACTTATCAAAGATTTTCATCTTTTTGGCGTTTGTCGATTGTTCTTCGCACGGATTTTCAAAACAAGTTCTTTGAAGGTTCGTTTGAAATTCAAATGTTTTATCGTTGATATTTGTTGCTAAGTTATAATCGCTTAGAGGTGAATATCACAAAATCGTTACTTGTTTCAAAAGATCGGGACAAAATAATCGTTCTTTGTTTGTTATTGAATTGAGAGTGCGATTTATATATTCGTGCTTGCCTTTCATTCGTACGAGGATTCGTATCAGAGGGATTCTATTTTTGTTGTTGTGGATAGATTCTCTAAGATGGCACATTTTATTGGCCACATATGAAACGTGATGTTGAGCGTGTGTGTGATAAGTGCATAACTTGTAAGCAAGCTAAGTCTAAAACACAACCTCATGGATGGTATACACCACTTCCTGTTCCTAGTGAGCCTTGGATTGACATTTCTATGGACTTTATTTTGGGGTTGCCTAGTACTAAGAAGGGGAGGGATTCTATATTTATTGTTGTGGATAGATTCTCTAAGATGGCACATTTTATAGCTTGTCATAAAACCGATGATGTTTCAAACATTGCGGATTTGTTCTTTAGAGAAGTCGTTAGGTTGCATGGCATGCCTAGGACTATTGTTTCTGATTGCGATGTTAAATTCTTGAGTTACTTTTGGAAGACTTTATGGGCTAAACTTGGCACAAAATTGTTGTTTTCTACTACTTGTCATCCTCAAACGGATGGACAAACTGAAGTTGTCAATAGAACTTTAGGAACACTTTTACGTGCTATTCTTAAAAAGAACTTAAAGAATTGGGAGAATTGTTTGCCATTTGTTGAGTTTGCTTATAATCGCAGTGTGCATTCTACTACAAATTTTTCGCCATTTGAGATTGTTTAGGGTTTTAATCCTTTGACTCCATTGGATTTGATGTCTTTACCTGTGAGTGAAAGGTTAAACATGGTTGGGAGAAAGAAGGCTGAATTTGTAAGGAACTTGCATTAAAAGGTTAGGGCCAACATTGAGAAGAGAAATGAGCAATATGCCAAGTAAGCCGACAAAGGGAAGAAGAAGGTGATATTTGAGAAGGGAGATTGGGTGTGGCTACACTTGAGGAAGGAAAAGTTCCCCGAGAAGAGACGTTCAAAGCTATTACCTAACGGTGATGGACCATTTCAAGTGCTTGAAAAGATCAACGACAATGCCTACAAATTAGACCTACCAGGTGAGTATAATGTCAGCTCTACTTTTAATGTTAGTGATCTTTCGTTGTTTGATGTAGGAGATGATCAAGATTTGAGGACAAATCCTTTTCAAGAAGGGGAGAATGATGCAAATGTAGTTGATCAAGCACCAAAGAAAGCATGGGAGTCGTTGGAGTTGCCCGAAGGACCTATAACGAGGGGACGAAGTAAGAAGTTTTAAGATGCAGTTCAAGGACTCATAATGAGCTATCAAGGAAGTCCTACAAGTTGGATGTCTAAATTATTGAAGATTGATATCAAATACATTGAGTTCTCTCAATTTTCAAAGCTTTTAGCTTTGTTCTTCACAAGAAGAAAACCAAATTAAACTTATCAAAGATTTTCATCTTTTTGGCGTTTGTCGATTGTTCTTCGCACGGATTTTCAAAACAAGTTCTTTGAAGGTTCGTTTGAAATTCAAATGTTTTATCGTTGATATTTGTTGCTAAGTTATAATCGCTTAGAGGTGAATATCACAAAATCGTTACTTGTTTCAAAAGATCGGGACAAAATAATCGTTCTTTGTTTGTTATTGAATTGAGAGTGCGATTTATATATTCGTGCTTGCCTTTCATTCGTACGAGGATTCGTATCAGAGGGATTCTATTTTTGTTGTTGTGGATAGATTCTCTAAGATGGCACATTTTATTGGCCACATATGAAACGTGATGTTGAGCGTGTGTGTGATAAGTGCATAACTTGTAAGCAAGCTAAGTCTAAAACACAACCTCATGGATGGTATACACCACTTCCTGTTCCTAGTGAGCCTTGGATTGACATTTCTATGGACTTTATTTTGGGGTTGCCTAGTACTAAGAAGGGGAGGGATTCTATATTTATTGTTGTGGATAGATTCTCTAAGATGGCACATTTTATAGCTTGTCATAAAACCGATGATGTTTCAAACATTGCGGATTTGTTCTTTAGAGAAGTCGTTAGGTTGCATGGCATGCCTAGGACTATTGTTTCTGATTGCGATGTTAAATTCTTGAGTTACTTTTGGAAGACTTTATGGGCTAAACTTGGCACAAAATTGTTGTTTTCTACTACTTGTCATCCTCAAACGGATGGACAAACTGAAGTTGTCAATAGAACTTTAGGAACACTTTTACGTGCTATTCTTAAAAAGAACTTAAAGAATTGGGAGAATTGTTTGCCATTTGTTGAGTTTGCTTATAATCGCAGTGTGCATTCTACTACAAATTTTTCGCCATTTGAGATTGTTTAGGGTTTTAATCCTTTGACTCCATTGGATTTGATGTCTTTACCTGTGAGTGAAAGGTTAAACATGGTTGGGAGAAAGAAGGCTGAATTTGTAAGGAACTTGCATTAAAAGGTTAGGGCCAACATTGAGAAGAGAAATGAGCAATATGCCAAGTAAGCCGACAAAGGGAAGAAGAAGGTGATATTTGAGAAGGGAGATTGGGTGTGGCTACACTTGAGGAAGGAAAAGTTCCCCGAGAAGAGACGTTCAAAGCTATTACCTAACGGTGATGGACCATTTCAAGTGCTTGAAAAGATCAACGACAATGCCTACAAATTAGACCTACCAGGTGAGTATAATGTCAGCTCTACTTTTAATGTTAGTGATCTTTCGTTGTTTGATGTAGGAGATGATCAAGATTTGAGGACAAATCCTTTTCAAGAAGGGGAGAATGATGCAAATGTAGTTGATCAAGCACCAAAGAAAGCATGGGAGTCGTTGGAGTTGCCCGAAGGACCTATAACGAGGGGACGAAGTAAGAAGTTTTAAGATGCAGTTCAAGGACTCATAATGAGCTATCAAGGAAGTCCTACAAGTTGGATGTCTAAATTATTGAAGATTGATATCAAATACATTGAGTTCTCTCAATTTTCAAAGCTTTTAGCTTTGTTCTTCACAAGAAGAAAACCAAATTAAACTTATCAAAGATTTTCATCTTTTTGGCGTTTGTCGATTGTTCTTCGCACGGATTTTCAAAACAAGTTCTTTGAAGGTTCGTTTGAAATTCAAATGTTTTATCGTTGATATTTGTTGCTAAGTTATAATCGCTTAGAGGTGAATATCACAAAATCGTTACTTGTTTCAAAAGATCGGGACAAAATAATCGTTCTTTGTTTGTTATTGAATTGAGAGTGCGATTTATATATTCGTGCTTGCCTTTCATTCGTACGAGGATTCGTATCAGAGGGATTCTATTTTTGTTGTTGTGGATAGATTCTCTAAGATGGCACATTTTATTGGCCACATATGAAACGTGATGTTGAGCGTGTGTGTGATAAGTGCATAACTTGTAAGCAAGCTAAGTCTAAAACACAACCTCATGGATGGTATACACCACTTCCTGTTCCTAGTGAGCCTTGGATTGACATTTCTATGGACTTTATTTTGGGGTTGCCTAGTACTAAGAAGGGGAGGGATTCTATATTTATTGTTGTGGATAGATTCTCTAAGATGGCACATTTTATAGCTTGTCATAAAACCGATGATGTTTCAAACATTGCGGATTTGTTCTTTAGAGAAGTCGTTAGGTTGCATGGCATGCCTAGGACTATTGTTTCTGATTGCGATGTTAAATTCTTGAGTTACTTTTGGAAGACTTTATGGGCTAAACTTGGCACAAAATTGTTGTTTTCTACTACTTGTCATCCTCAAACGGATGGACAAACTGAAGTTGTCAATAGAACTTTAGGAACACTTTTACGTGCTATTCTTAAAAAGAACTTAAAGAATTGGGAGAATTGTTTGCCATTTGTTGAGTTTGCTTATAATCGCAGTGTGCATTCTACTACAAATTTTTCGCCATTTGAGATTGTTTAGGGTTTTAATCCTTTGACTCCATTGGATTTGATGTCTTTACCTGTGAGTGAAAGGTTAAACATGGTTGGGAGAAAGAAGGCTGAATTTGTAAGGAACTTGCATTAAAAGGTTAGGGCCAACATTGAGAAGAGAAATGAGCAATATGCCAAGTAAGCCGACAAAGGGAAGAAGAAGGTGATATTTGAGAAGGGAGATTGGGTGTGGCTACACTTGAGGAAGGAAAAGTTCCCCGAGAAGAGACGTTCAAAGCTATTACCTAACGGTGATGGACCATTTCAAGTCCTTGAAAGGATTAATGACAACGCCTACAGACTCGATCAACCAGGTGAGTATAACGTGAGTTCTAATTTTTTAATGTTAGTGATTTGTCGTTGTTTGAAGTAGGTGACGAGCAAGATTTGAGGACAAATCCTTTTCAAGAAGGGGAGGATGATACGAACACGGGTGGTCAAGCTCCAAGGAAGGCATGGGATCCTTTGCAGTTGGCAAAGGGACCAGTCACGAGGGGACGCCTAAAGAAGTTCAAGGAGGCATTACAGGGAGTCATGAGCAAGCATGAAGGGGTCGTGATGCATGGGAGTATGTCGGGAGGCCAAAAGAATATCATTCAAGCATTGTTGGAGACGGGCGAGACTCCACGGACGTGTACACGGGGTCCGTTCCCTTTATAGCCGAGGATGAAGAATTCCAGTGTCTACACGGACCCGAGCACGGATCAGTACACGGGGTCCGTGTCCTATGACATTTACGAAGGCCGTGTGTACACGGACCCGTACACGGAGGTGGACACGGGGTCCGTGCCCCTTGTTTCCAGCTGAAGATGATTTTCCGGAGGGAACACGGACCTGTACACGGAGGTCTACACAGGGTCCGTGTCTGTGATAGCTGCGTGAGAATATTTTCCTTTCTAGAGTTTTAATTATTTTGGAGACTAGATTTTTGATATCTTTTGGTTTTATAAAAACATGTTGGACGAAAATTAAGCACAATTTAGATTATCATATATATTTTATCAAAGTTTAGAGTTTTTCTCTCAAGCTTTTCAAAGATTTTGCTTTGTGTTCATTCAAAAATCAAACTTATCAAGATTCGTACTTGTGGCGTTTGTCGATTGATACCATACAGATTGTCAAGGGCAAGTTCCTTGAAGGTTCGTTTGTTTCTCAATTGTTTAATCCGTGAATATATTTATTAACAAGTTTTTATAATTTAGAGGTGAATATCACACATTCAAACTTGATTCAAAAGATCGGGACAACAACGATTCTTTGTTCGTTACTGAATTGAGGGCGCGATTCGATTTTAATCGTGTTTGCTATTCGTTCGTACAAAGTTTCATATCATGCAGTACTCAGATGTAACTTTGTACCTAGAGCCTGCTGCAAACTGTGCCAAAAGTACGAAGTAAACCGAGGATCGCAGTCTGAGCCAATCGACTTCGGCACTCCGTGCAATCTGACCATCTCTCTGACATAAATCTCTGCCATCTGGTCATGTCTGTACTTGATCTTGTACGGAATGAAACATGCTGATTTGGTCAATCTGTCAATCACAACCCAAATCGCATCGCAACCTCGGGAGAAACGCGGTAACTTCGTCACGAAGTCCATGGAAATTTGATCCCATTTCCATTCAGGAATGGACAAACTTTGTAATAAACCTCCTGGTTTCTTTCTTTTCGCTTTTACCTATAGGCAATTCAGACACTTGGATACAAATTCAGCAATCTCAGCTTTCATCTGTTTCCACCAAAACTGTCATTTCAAATCATTATACATTTTTCTGCCACCAGGATGAATACTGAATCGACTACTGTGCGCTTCAGACAATATCTGTCGTTTCAAATCTGAAACATCTGGCACAACAAGACGATTAGTCACATACAGTACCTGATCACGTACCTGATATTATGATCGATGCCCTGCTCTGACCATCGATATCGAATTCTACACATTCTGATCAACTTTCTGAGCTGCTTTAATTCTCAAAATCAGCTCTGGTTTGACTTGAATAGTATACAATTTCGACGGTCTACAATCTGTTTCAAATGATAATCCAGACAAACAGCAATCTTCAATCAAATTCGAAACACCAATCGTCGATAAGGATAAAAAACATACCTTACGACTCAGTGCATCAGCTGCAGCATTGGATTTCCCCGTATTGTATTTGATTTCACAATCAAAATCTTTCAATAAATAAAGCCATCTTTGCTGCCTCATATTCAGTTCTGACTGTGAAAATAGATATTTAAAGCTTTTATGATCAGAATTGATTTCAAACTTCTCACCGTATAGATAGTGTCGCCATATCTTCAGTGCAAATACAATGGCTGCTAATTCAAGATCATGAATTGGGTAGCGAGATTCATGTGGCTTCAATTATCTCGAGGCATAAGCAATGACATGTCCTCGCTGCATTAAAACACAATCAAATCCTCTGTGAGAAGCATCACAATAAATGAAAAAGTCACCAGTACCTGATGGAATAGTCAAGATCGGAGCACTGGTCAGTCTCTTCTTCAATTCTAAGAAACTGGACACACACTCCTCTGACCACACAAACGGAGCATTCTTCTGAGTTAGATGCGTAATATGTTTAGCAATACTCGAGAAATCTTTAATAAATCGACGATAGTAGCCTGCCAAAACCCATAAAACTGTGTTTTTCTGGCACAGAAGTCGGTCTATGCCAACTGATCACAGCCTCAACCTTGCTAGGATCAACAGAAATCCCGTCTCTAGAAATAATGTGACCCAAAAATACAACCTGTCTCAACCAGAATTCACATTTTGACAGTTTTCCATATAATTTCTCAGCTCTCAGAATTCTCAAAACAATCCTAAAATGCTCAGCATGATCAATCATATTCTTCGAATAAATCAAAATATCATCAATGAAAATAATCAAGAAATCATCGAGATATCTCTGAAATATACGATTCATCAGACCCATAAATACAGTTGGAGCATTTGTTAAACCGAACGGCATGACTATAAACTCATAAACCTTGGCCAGTAAATCTTCCAACTGCTCTATAATGGCCCGAAAATTCGTGTTTGAAAATTTGCGGAAAAAAAATTTCTTTTTAAAATAATTAAAATGCCTCATTCACAAAATAAACTGATAAATCAAGTTTAATGTTTAAAAATAGCAGGGGAAGAAATTATTGTTCGCAAAATAACAAGTTTAAAGTAATCCAACAACTGTTAAAATGTTTGAGCATAAAAATGGCGAATGCTGTAAATGAGATCCTCGGGTTTCACTACTGCCGACCCAAGCTAGCTCACTGGTCCCCGCCTTCGGCCCCAACATCATCAGTACCTACAACAATCAAGTCTAGTGAGTCTAAAGACTCAGCATGCATATATCGTAAATAACGAGTAAATAATATAATAAAATTGCATGCAAGTGAAAATATCATGTCATGAGGCATAACATGAAATATTGTGTCAAGATTAATTTTAATACGTGCATAACTGAACTGAAAGTCATAGTGAAAATGTTTGCTCCTTGGAGCCCTGTAATGAAATAGCATATAATAATTTTCTAGTGAGATTATGTTCTACGCAAGTGGCCCCTGCATTGAACTGAACTGACCGGTAACTGGCGACCGGGTGAAGTAATGAACGTCTGATCAGACTAATGCCACAATATAGTGGGTGGAACTGAACTGAACTGACCGGTAACTGACGACCGGATGATACAATGATCCCATGATAGTGAAATGACCACAAGCAATATCGCATAAATCTCAAAAATGAATATTTTATATTTTTATGCACGTAATATAATTAAATGGCATGATGAAATATCCTGTATTATTTCACCACATGGATTGGATCGTTCCCAGGCTCGCTGCGATCTAAATTTATCATGAAAATTTGCAAATGATTTTCTTGACCAAACTTTGTAATTGAATCCAAAAACGAGACAATTACGCCCAACGACTTCGTATTTAAACATGACTCCTTGCCAACCCGAACCAACACCGAACCATCATTTAGTCATGATTAAAATACACCTAAAATGACGAAATAATGCTCCAAAAATGATGCAAGTCGAAATTTTTGTGAATGGAGGCCAAAACATGAAACGCTCTTTCGAGAGTCAATTTGGCACATCGCACCGTAATTTCTCGTACGACCTCTAAAATGATCCGAATCACAAACGGCCAAAAACATGACCTTCCCAACTCAATGAGGCACTGTCAAGTCCAATTCCATAGGCTATAAGCCAACCAAGAACTCGAACGAGCCTCTGAACCAACGCACCACTTGCTGTCCACAAAATACAGCAGCCGTGCCTTCGCTTCCTTGTGTCGTTTTCGACACTATCGGCCATTGGGGCTTGCACCACCGACCAAAGCTCTTACCAAAATCCTAGGGAATGATTTGAACCATGGCTAAGGGCCCTAGGCCTGCCACAATTCGCACCACACCCGAAACCAACCGAAAAGTCCCACCCGAGAGCACCCTTGCGTGCGTGTGGTGTTTTGCTTCGTTTGCTGTCTCGTGTCGTTCAAGTGGCCATTTGATTGACCACGGCACGATCTAGACATCAAGAGGTAGGGTGTGAACCTTGGCTAAGGGCCAGAGGCCAACCAAGATCCACACCACTCTGTAAAATTGAACAATACATGAAATAAGGGGAATGGGCCGAAAATCTGTTCTTGTTTCTTTTTTATTTGAAAACCGATTCACCATGGACCAAGCCTCAACAGGGCAACTTGGTCACGTGTTAGACATGATAGGGAAGAATTCTAACCATGGCTATAGGCCCCTAGGGCAGCCAAGATCAGAAACTCCCTCCCTTGACAACAACTCTACAAATCGAGACTCAAAGGGACACATTTGGGGTGTTGCTGTCACATGCGAGTTTCCAGCGTGTATGGGACTGAAAGAATGGACTAACATGGTCTTGACACACCCTAGTGCATGTCCAGGAGAAGCCTTGGAAGCCTGGAATCGAACCAATACCTGAAACAATGAAAACAAGCCAACCCGTGAAGCATGAAATGGAAAGGAAACCGTGCAGAATTTATTTCTTGTTCTTGTTGCTGAAAATTTCGGTTTTCTCCTTCATGATTGATTCACACATGATGTTCTAAAATATTAATATGACTTGATTGAAGAGTCAATAAAAACATATACATGCCTTGGTTCGTTTTGAAAAGAAAACGAACGAAACGACGACGCGGCGCGGAGGAGGCGGAGTGATCTTCTTGATCTTCCTTCTACTCAATTATTTTCTCTCTTAATCTAGCTATGAGGCTCAAGTTTTTTTTTTTACACTGAATAGCTCTCAAATTTTTGGTGATGGGGGAGAGGAAATGATGGTTAGGAGAGTGAGGGGAGTTCCAATAATAAAGAGATTCAAATGGCATGACCAAGTCTTGCTCCTTATTGAATTTTGAAATGGTTTGATAACAAAGTAATGGTTGGAGAGGGATGACCGATTCTACATGCTAAACTAGGCTAGGATAATGATCTAATATTAATTAATGGGGTTTAATAGATGAAAGAATTATCATGTTAAGAAATGACAAGGAATGGGTCAAAGGGGTGAGTTGTCAAAGAAATGTTGTAACTCCAAGGGGGTGGCAGAAATTTGGTATAAAAATGGAGGGGAAATAATGCTTAGTTAGTGTATTTTAAACCTTTAGAGCCTTACCTATCCATTGAATAATTTAGTGAATTGTCACCTTAATTATGGAACCTAAATGTTTCCTACTTACCTCAAGTTGTTTAAATAATTCCTTAAACCTCTTTTTAACTTAAATCAACTTATTAGCTAGCTAAAATAAACTCTGGAAATGATTTCTTAAATCTTAAATTTTATCTCAAAACTCCAAATCCAGTCCGGCCTCAGTGAATTAACAACTAAAAAGATAAAAATTTAAACTACTGCATAAAATAATTAACTTTAAAGAAAAGTATTTAAATACTCATGCAATAAAATCATTTTAATTTAAAATACTAGAATTATGCATGGCTTATATGTAGTCTAATTTACGGGTTCTACATGTTCTTTCAATTCTTTCAATTCTATCGGTGCCATTCTGTACGGAGCTCTAGAAATCGGAACTGTACCTGGTACCAATTCAATGCTGAAGTCTATCTCTCGAATCGGAGGCAAACCCGAAATCTCATCTGGGAAGACATCAACAAATTCACATACCAGTGGCAAATCAGCCAATGATGGGCTCGATTTCAGTAAATCAACTCAATACACATGGAATCCCTCCGCTCTTTTCTGTAATAATCGAGTCATAGATAACGCAGATATCAACGGAATTCTCGATCTAGAATCCTTACCGTAAAATTTCCATTCTTCAGCCATCTCAGGTCTGAATCTCACAATCTTATGTAAACAATCAACGGTAGCTCTGTACTTGGTCAACATATCAATACCAATAATACAATCAAAATCAGACAACTCAAGTACAATACAGTCTAACTCAATCTCATGACCGACATACTATAATACACAATGTTTCACAGAATTCACTGAAATCAAACCCATCCCCAAAGGAGAAGAGACAGATGCTACAGCAGATAAAGACTCAACAGGCAATGCATGAATCAATCCAAATCGCTCAGAATTAAATATATGGGAAGCACCCGTATCAATCAATACGTAAGCAGGATAAACGCATAAAGAACAGTTACCTGCAACAACATCATCTGGTGCTTCCTGTGCCTGTTCTTCAATCAAAGCAAATACTCAGGCCTGCTCTCTCGGAGGCTGGCTAACCGTCTGGCTTTCTCCTGGCTTCTGCTGTGACTAAGAATTAATCGGTTGTGGCTGGAAAGAGTGAATAGCTGATGACTGTCTATCAGTTTGAGCCACTTATCCAGATGATTCTGCTCCCTGGGATCTTTGAGAACTTTTCTATTGACATACTCTCGCAAAATGTCCATGCTGTCTGTAGATGTGGCAACTACAAAATACTCATTGGAATTGTTCTGTGGGATGTCTCCCTCCACAAGTTCTGCAATAGACCCATGTACTACTCTGGCTCTGTCGAGAACCACCAGAGCTAGATGAACTGCTTCCTGATTTCTTGAATTGTTTTCCTCGGGCTTTCAAGAAATCTTTCTTTCCACCACTGCTACTGCCACTCTCAAATCTTAGAGGGGGTTGCTGGGATGGAATAGAAGTTTGTTGTTGCGGTCTCGGTGCTGGAGGAACATACGAAGCTCCTTTCTGTTTCATCAAACCTGCTTCTGCTCCTTTGTCTCTATTCAGGGCATCAGCAAAGTTATTGGGTCTTCCAGTGTTTACCAATGTAAAGATCTCAAGATTCAGCCCATTCATAAAATGATCAGCAACTGCTTCGTCATTCTCAGCAACATGTGGAGAAAATTATAGCAATGTAGAGAACTTGGCCACGTACTCTTCAATGTTCAATTGACCCTGTCTCAATTTGCAAACTCTGCCCCCTTGTCCTATCTGTATGACACTGGGAAAAATCTTTGATAAAACTCAGTCTTAAAGATGTTCCAAGTAATAGTCGTACCTCGATGCTCCAATGCTCTCTTGGTCGTGAGCCACCAATTCTTTGCAACGTCATGCAACTGGTGCCTAATCAGTCTAACTCGGCACTCATCAGTGTAATGCAATGAATCAAACAGCATTTCTATGTCATCTAACCAACTCTCACAATCAACAGAACTCTCCGTTCCTTTCAGAATTGGAGGTTTAAACGACTGAAACCTCTTCAGTAGCGTTTCCATCGGTGTGGCTGTCACATCCATCAGATTCGCAGAAGTACTACCCTGTTCTCGTACTCTTCGAGGAGGCATATCTGATTATCAAAAGGGTTAGTAACCAAATACAATAAACCTATTTCAATCCTCCTCTGATCATCTTACTGCTGATCAATAATAGGTTCTGATTTATTATCAATAACACATGTTTCCAATAAAATCAGATAATTAGGTAGACATGCATTTCAAAGCAGTAAAACATGCTAGGTGTCACGCCCCGAGACGGGGGTTGGTTGACACCGGCGTTGCTCTCAAATTCACATTCGAAAACAACAAGCCTCAGAAGCACAGAATTCAGAAATTAGTCTTTTATTCATAATACTGAATATTCAATGTCTGATACAACTCAATTAATAATGTTTTATAGCGGAAATGTAAAACCAGAAATACAATGTCGGAACAGATGCAGCGGAATTTAAAATATGAATCAGAACTGAGAACAACAATCTTCATCATCAGCCCCAAAATTGAATATGCTCTTCTTCTTCTAAATTTTCTTCCTCGTTCTTATCTGAGATGGGTTTTGTGGGTGAGTGATATGATTTTCACTCAGTAAGCAAGGCGGGAATAACTCCCAGTTTTCGAAATCATTTTCAACAGAAGCAGTAATACAATAATATACAGAAGCTCATCTTTTCAGAACAGAAATCAGAATTCAGAAATCACAGGTTTCCGAACAGAAATCAGAATTAGTAAGCATTGAGCACATTAGTGAATTTCATGGCTAAACTGATATCAGTCCCCTATATGTTATCTCCTCTGAGGGGTGAGGCCAGAATCATAATCAGAATTCAGAAATGTTCAGAATATATATTCCTACCATTAGTTCACTAGGGAGTTTCAGTGCTTCAAAATCATATATCAGAAATCAAACATACAGAAACTGAACTTTAAAACAGAATTATCAAACGGATTTCAAGATATTTATATATAAGCCCACTTAATGTAATTTGCTAGAATTTCGGTTGAAGTCTATTGTAATTCTGGTTGCTCTTCCTACTGGATTCTACTGCTCGAAAATAAGTACTCCTTTAGCTCGAAAATTCAAGTGATAGTCTCAAGATTTGTGTAACCCAATTCAGAGGTTTGAGAGTGTTATTTATAGGCCAAATTCTGACTGTTAGCCTCCCAATTAATAACCATAATATGCCATTAACAGCCTTTATTCTATGTTAATGCTTCAGTTACATGTCTAAGCTAAATCAGTAACTGTATGCTGCTTTCTCGCTCTTCTGCTGCTGGATTCTGTTTGCTGGAAAATACATGTCTGCTGGAAAAATACCAGCTTCTGAACACCCTAAAATCGATCCCTTTCAAGTGGTATCATGAGCTAAGGATACTATTTTGTGTAGCTTATACAAGATATTATATTGAGGTCGATTTCTAACCGCATGAGATGAATTTTTCTAGTGCAATATTAGGGTGGTTCTAGCTTGCAAGTGGTGGGCTTGATTTTGAAAGAAAGGAGGAAGCTTGTAGATCAACTCATCCCATCAAGAGCTAAGGTGTTTACACCTTAGTTAGAGCCATCATTAATCTCAAGAGGTTGATAGGCTTGAGATTGATAGGTATAATTTCTTAACACCCTATGTATGACAAAGGTGTTTAGTATATGTTACACACTAGTACATGAGGTGTTCAAGAAATTTTTATAAAAATTTTAGGTTTTCATGCTTTGAAAACATTTTTGAACTTCCGTTGCACATTTGAACAGCCTAAAATCGATCCCTTTCACTTTGTTTTGGGGTTGCCTAGGACAAAGAAGGGGAGGGATTCTATCTTTGTTGTTGTGGATAGGTTTTCTAAGATGGCACATTTTATTGCTTGTCACAAAACTGATGATGCTTCTCACATTGCAGATTTGTTCTTTAGACAAGTCCTTAGGTTGCATGGTATGCCTAGGACTATTGTTTCTAACCGTGATGTTAAATTCTTGAGTTACTTTTGGAAAACGTTGTGGGCTAAACTTGGCAAAAAATTGTTGTTTTCTACCACTTGTCATCCTCAAACGGATGGACAAACTGAGGTTGTAAATAGGACCTTAGGAACACTTTTGCGTGCGATACTTAAAAAGAACTTAAAGAATTGGGAAAATTGTTTGCCATTTGTTGAGTTTGCATATAATCGTAGCATGCATTCAACTTCAAATCATTCGCCATTTGAGATTGTTTATGGTTTTAATCCTTTGACTCCGTTGGATTTAATGTCTTTGCCTGTGAGTGAAAGGTTAAACATGGATGGCAAAAAGAAAGCTGAATTTGTTAGGGGTTTGCATGAAAAAGGTCAAGGCCAATATTGAAAAGAAGAATGAGCAATATGTCAAGCAAGCCAACAAGGGGAAGAAGAAGGTGATCTTTGAGAAGGGAGATTGGGTGTGGTTACACTTGAGGAAGGAAAAGTTCCCCGAGAAGAGACGTTCAAAGCTATTTTCTAGGGGTGATGGACCATTTCAAGTCCTTGAAAGGATCAATGACAACGCTTACAAACTCGATCTACCAGGTGAGTATAATGTGAGTTCTATTTTTAATGTTAGTGACTTGTCGTTGTTTGATGTAGGTGATGAACGAGATTTGAGGACAAATCCTTTTCAAGAAAGGGAGGATGATGCAAACACGGATGGTCAAGCCCCAAGGAAAGCATGGGACCCTTTAGAGTAGCCGGAGGGACCAATCACGAGGGGACGACTAAAGAGATTCAAGGAAGCATTGCAGGTGCTTATGAGCAAGGAAGAAGAATTTACAAGCAAGGTGCAAAGTGATGGAGGGTTCGTGATGCATGGGAGTAAGTTTGGGAGCCAAATGAACATTATTCAAGTGATAAATGAAGAGGAGTCCAGAAGCATCGATGCCTGAACGGCCAAATATTACCGCCCAAGCGCCACACTTACTGCCCAAGGAGAAAATTTCCAGAACGCCTCGCGCCCGAGCGGTCATATTCTACCGCCCGAGCGCGAATAATACAGAACCCTCGGCGCTCGAGCGGTCATATTCTACCGCCCGAGCGCGAGCCACTTGTGAGAAAATCCTAGTTTCGTAGTTTAGAGTTTTTATTATTTTGGCAACTAGATTTGATATCTTTTGATATGTAAACATATGGGAACGAAATTTTACACACAATTCAGATTTTATTATTGAGTTATCAAACTTTTGAGAATTTTTCTCTCAAGCTTTTCAAGGCTTTTGCTTTGTTCATAAAAAATCAAACTTATCAAAGTTCATACTTTGTGGCGTTTGTCGGTTGATCTCATACGGATTGTCAAGGACTAGTTCTTTGAAGGTTCATATGTTTCTCAATTGTTTAATCGTGAATATTTATTGCTAAGTTTTTATAATTTAGAGGTGAATATCACAACTCCAAAACTTGATTCAAAAGATCGGGATAAACAACGATTCCTTGTTCGTTATTGAATTGAGGGCGCGATTCGATTTTAATCGTGTTTGCTTTTCATTCGTACAAAGATTCACAGTAGAACCCTTACCAATAGAATTTCTACTCATCAGCCATCTCTGGTCTGAATCTGACAATCTTCTGGAAACAATCTACAGTGGCTCTGTACTTGGTTAACATATCGATACCGACAATACAATCAAAATCAGACAACCCAAGCACAATGCAATCTAAGTCAATCTCGTGACCCTCGAATTTTAGCATGCAATGTATAACCGATGTCCATGATATCAAATCACTCCCCAAAGGAGAAGAAATCGATACTACGGCAGATAATGACTCGACAGGTAAAGCATGCATTAATGCAAAATGCTCATAAATGAAGGTATGAGATGCACCTGTATCTATCAATACATAAGCAGGATAACCGCAAAGAAAACAGTTACCTGCTATAACATCATCTGGTGCATCCTGGGCCTGCTCTTCTGTCAGTGCAAAAACTCAAGCCTGCTGTCTGGGAGGTTGGCTCACTGTCTGGCTACCTGTGGGGACCCGGACGCTAATCAAGTTCTTAATCATCATCATTTGAACAATTTAATAACAGGGTCTAAATTTTTATTTTTTTAAATGCAGAATGTAATGGAATTCAATCTAATATACATATCAGTATAAAGGTACAAGTCTTGTACAACAAGCATCGAACTCAAACTAAGGTTCAACAACTAAATGTCAAGTGCTGAATCCTATCTACAGCAACGTCAAAGTTCGTAGTCTCCACTCTAATCACGATCACTCATCATCTCCTCGACCCTGATCATGTCCCACCTGTTGCCATGCACACGTACAAACATGACAACAACCGGATAACTCCGGTGAGAATATAATCCCAGTATAAATCAACGAACATGCAATCATATAAACAATGTAATAGCATGTAACAAATATCAGTGACATGTATCAAATCTGAAACATAAACAATATGAAATCGTAAATCATACTCGTGACTCCACGGCTCAGACTAGACTCAATCCTAGTCTAGGGATCCCGATTTCTTGACGTTGGCATTCCTATATCGAATTCAGTAATAGAAGAAACTCCAATTCTATTCAATCGATATAACCAAACATCCGGTGTTTTGACCTATCCGTCACAGACTGAGGCACTATCGCCAATTCACTATGTTGTGACAATGTGCAATGTGCCAGTGACGATTCCATCACTATCGGCACTTATGTCACAAGATCACTTGTCTAATACTCATCCAATACATGCTTCTATAAATCAATAGAACAAGCATATCAATTCAAATCAATGTAAATAATAACAATAAGTATGTGATTTAGGGAAACTCAAGTATATCCTACTCGAGTCGTTCTCCCAGTACCACATTGACTTATACCTTTCTTTTATTGCAGTTCTGATGACGTTCCTGTCTTTAATTTAGAGTCTCTCAACACTCAATCTGGCAGTGACAATATCAAAAAGTACTATATCAATATACTGTTCAAATCAATACCAATCTGATCAATCTGGATTTAACTCAAAACCAACGGCATAACGGAACAATCCTGATATCCCGGTCAATACCATATCAGTAAATAATAATTACAATCCATAACTGATATCCAATACAATCTGTAGTAATCAATTCATAATTCAAATCTGTTCAATATCACTCGATATATTCTGAAAAATCATAACAATTACATAATCAATCTGTTTCTCAATCTGACTGCGATTATACGATGTCTAACATATCAAGAACATCTTATATGAATCTTATTAAATTCTGGTAATATCATAATTCCAAATCTTCTCAAAATGTAACAAAACTTACGTCCAATTGTAGCCTGTGTTGATAGGAGCACACTACTGATGTCGGAGACACTGTGTCTCGGCACGTAGCATGCACAGCGCCTCGCGCATATGTGCGCCCTCAATCGGCGCATATGCGCGAGGTCTTTCGAAATTCTTCACAACTCTCGGGAACCCTCGCGCACATGCGCGGATCCATGTCGCGCATATGCGCGAGGTTCTCTGCCCACTCCGTGCATATGCGCCCGGCATGAACGCGCATATGCGCGAGGCTCAATCCTCACACATAATTCAAATCTCCTTTCCGCCTATGCAGAGGCCCTAGAACTTCTTGCTTGAAAATTTGCGCAAAATTAAAAATTTTCTTTTTTTTAAAAAGAACTTAAATGGCCTCATTCATAAAATCGACTGATGAATCAAGTTCAATGTTTAAAATATCGTAGCGGAAGAAAATAAAGTTTACCAAAAATCACAATTTAAAAAAATATCCAACGACTGATAAAATGTTTGCGGAATAAAATAACAACTGCTGCTCTGAGGTCCTCGGGTGCCACTACTGCCGACCCAAGCTGGCTCACTGGTCCCCGCCCTCGGCCTTGGCCTTATCAGTACCTACAACAATCAAGTCTAGTGAGCCTAAAGACTCAGCATGCATATAACGCAGGTAACGAGTAAAAATCTGAATTAAAATATGCATGAGTTAACATATCCTGTCCTGAGGCATGCTGAAAATAATATGTACTGATCAATTATAATACGTGCATAACTGAACTGATACTCACAGTAAAAATGTTTGCTCCTTGGAGCCTGTACTGAAATAACTGGTAAAATTTTCTGTTGAGATTATGTTTTACGCCTGTGGCCCCTGCACTAAGCTGAACTGATCGGTAACTGGCTACCGGGGAGGCTGAAACTGAACTGAGCTGCCCGGTCACTGGCGACCGGGTGGTACCATACTGAACTGATCGGTCACTGGCGACCGTATAAAATAACACTCCCACATAGTGAATAAACCACAAGCCATATCGCATAAATCTCAAAAATAATCATTTTCTAGTTAATGCACGTAAAATAATTAACTGGCATAATGAAAATGTCCCGTAATTTTACCAACTGGATTGGATTGGATCGTCCCGAGGCTTGCTGCAACCTAACTGTGCTATGAAAAAATATGCAATAGCTTAAACTTGACCATGTAATTTACGTTCAAAAGATGCGACTATGACGCCTAATGACTTCGCATTTAATCATGACTCCGAGCCAACCTGAACCAACACCAAACCTACGTATAGTCATGATTAAAATGCGCTGAAAAATCATAAAATAATACTCCTAAAATGATATGGTCGAAATCTAGGTGGAATGGAGGCCAAAACACGAAACGCTCTTTCGAGAGTTAATTTGGCACATCGCACCGTAAATTCTCGTACGACCTCAAAAATGATCCGAATGAGGAACGGTCGAAAAACATGACCTTTCTAACTCAATGAGGCACTGTTCAGTCCAAGGCCATGGGCTAAAAGCCAACCAAGAACTCAAACGAGCCTTCTAAACGACACAGCAACTTGCTGTAAATTTCCAGCAGCTGCGCACTCGTGCGTCTTGTGTTGGTTTCGAGTCTATCGGCCATTGGGGCGTGAACCACCCACCAGAGACCCTTACCAATATCCTAAGGAATGATTTGAACCATGGCTACGGGCACAAGACCAGCCACAATTCGCACCACACCAGAAACGAGACCACACACCTAGCCGAGAAGGAAATCCTGCGCGCGTAGGGAGTTTGGCTTTGCTTGTTGTCTCGTGTCGTTTCAGTGGCCATTTCATTGACCATGGCACGATCTAGACATCTAGGGGCAAGGTGTAAACCATGGCTAAGGGCCCTAGGCCAACCAAGATTCACCCCACGCCGCAACAAAACGAACACACTTGCTGTCAAAAACTGAAGGTCGAGAGGGGAGGGGGTTGTTCTTGTTGTTTATTTAAAAACCGATGAGCCATGGACCAAGCCACCAAAAGGGCGACTTAGTAACGTCTTAGACATGCTAGGGAAGTGATCTCACCATGGCTATAGGCCATTGGGGCAGCCAATATCAGATCCTTCCTCCTTGACAACCAAACTGAATTTTCGAACTCAAAAAGGGACACAAATGGTGTTGCTGTCATTTCTTGCTTTCCAGCGAGCATGGGCTGAAACCGATGGACAGATGTGGTTCTAATGCATCCTATTACATGTATATAAGTCGCCTTGGTAGCTTGGAGTCGATCCGATACCTGAAACTCACAAACCAAAAGAAACCGTGAAGCTTGCCAAGGAAAAATCGAAAATTCTGCATGTGCTGTTTCAAAATGTTTTGACATGTATCTCGGTTTTTGCTTGAATAAACATGATCATGTACTGAAAAATAAATGATAATATGACTTGATTGAGGTTTGAAAGAATCTAGACATGCCTTGTTATCGTTTGAAATAGAAACGAAAAGAAAAGACGAGACGGCGCGGAGGAGTGGAACGCTTCTCTTGTTTTCTTTACTCTCGATTTTCCTCCCTTGCTTCCTACTGAATCCCCACGGTTTTTCTACTGAAAAATTCTCTGAATTTCGTGAATGAGGGAGGGGGAATGATGGTTAGGAGAGTGAGGGGGGATAGGTGCAAGATATAAGGAAAGATATCAAGACTAAGTCTCCTAAATTTGAATTTTGAATGGTTGTTTGATATCAAGTCTATGTTGGGTGTTTCTAGAATGGTGATGGCCGATTTTTACATGCTAGACTAGGATAGGATAATGGTAATTAGATCATTAAATAGTGCTAGAAAGATCAAAGAATTATCTTCCTAAATAAATACAAGAAAGGGTCAAAGGTGGCAAGGCAAATGAATTGTTTAATAGTCTAAGGGGGTGGCCGGAATTCACTAAATAAAAGGGAGGGAAAATAATTATCTAGTGAATTAATAACCCTTAAAAACTTTACTAATTCTTTAATTAATTTGGTGAGCTAACCCCTTAATTAAGTAACTTAAATGAGCTCATTTCTTAATCACCTCAAATAATTAAATTAAATCCTCAAACCTCCCTTTCTAACTTAAATGAACTTACTTGCTAGGTAAATTAACTTCTGGAAATATTTTCTCAAATCTTAAATTCTATCTCAAAACTCTAACTCCGGTCCGGCCTCACTGAAATAACTGAAATGCTAAAAATCAAACTATTGAACTGAGATAATAAAATAATTAACTTCAAAGAAATGCATTTAAAATAATCATGCAATGAAGTCAATTAAATGTAAAAATCTAGAATTATGCATGGCTTATACGTAGACTGATTTACGGGTTCTACAATCCTTCCCCCCTTAAAATAAATTTCGTCCTCGAAATTAGAACTCACCGAATAACTCGGGGTATCGATCTCTCATCTCTGGCTCAGACTCCCAAGTAGCTTCCTCCTCTGAATGGTTGAGCCATTTGACTTTGACTCGCTTAACCAACTTGTTCCGAAGTTTCTTCTCCTGCCGGTCTAGGATCTGCACTGGTCTCTCCTCATAAGACAGGTTCGGAGTAAGTTGCAACGGCTCGAAATTCAGCACATGCGAAGGATTCGCTATGTACTTTCTCAGCATGGAGACGTGAAAGACATTGTGTACTCCGGCCAGATTCGGCGGAAGAGCCACACGATAAGCAAGCGTCCCAACTCTGTCAAGGATCTCAAACGGTCCAATGAATCTCGGACTGAGCTTCCCTTTCTTCCCAAATCTCATGACACCCTTCATAGGTGCCACTTTCACAAAGACATGATCACCCACTGCAAACTCTAAGTCTCTCCTCCGCTTATCGGCATAACTCTTCTGTCGGCTCTGAGCAGTCCTCATCCTATCACGGATCCTGACTACTACATCTGCTGCCTGCTGAACAATCTCTGGACCCAACTCTGCTCTCTCTCCTACTTCATCCCAATGAACGGGAGATCTGCACTTGCGGCCATACAGTGCTTCATACGGAGCCATACAAATAGAAGACTGGAAGCTGTTGTTCTAGGTAAACTCAACCAGTGGCAAGTTCATCTCCCAACTCCCTGAGAAATCGATGACGCAAGCGCGAAGAAGATCCTCCAAAATTTGAATAACTCGCTCCGACTGCCCATCTGTCTGCGGATGGAAAGCTGTGCTAAACAGCAACTTCGTACCCATAGTCGAATGCAAACTCTTCCAAAACGAGGAAGTAAATCTGGGATCTCTGTCAGATACGATAGAAACTGGAATACCATGTAGTCGGACTATCTCTCGGATATACAGCTCTGCATACTGAATCATGGTGAAAGTCGTCTTAATAGGCAAGAAGTACGCTGATTTGGTAAGACGATCTACAATCACCCAAATAGCATTCGATCCTCTGGCTGACTTCGGCAAACCGGTCACAAAATCCATGGTAATGTTCTCCCACTTCCAATCGGGAATAGGAAGAGGCTTGAGCAAACCTGCTGGTATCTAATGCTCGGCCTTCACTAACTGGCAAGTCAGGCACTCGGATACAAAACGCCTGATGTCCTTCTTCATCCCTGGCCACCAATACAATAGCTGCAGATCTTTGTACATCTTCGTACTCCCAGGGTGAATGGAGTACGGAGACGTATGGGCCTCTGATAAGATGTCTGCTCGGATAGAATCACTGCTAGGAACCCATATCCTATCTCGGTATCTCACAATACCGTCGCTGACTGTATACAAGACACTGTCCTTGGCTTCATCTCTCTTCTTCCACTGTGCTAACTGCTCATCTGCTGCCTGACCACTGCGAATACGGTCAATAAGAGAGGACTGGATAGTCAAGGTAGATAAACGAGGAACTCTACCTCGAGGATAAGTCTCAAGATCGAACTTCTGCTTCTCAATCTGAAGAGGTTTCTGAATCGTCAAATGAGTCATCACTGCGACTTTTCTGCTCAAAGCATCCGCAACTACATTAGCTTTACCCGGGTGGTAGCTAATGTCACAATCGTAGTCTTTCACAAGCTCCAACCAATGCCTCTGACGCATGTTCAGCTCCTTCAGCGTAAAGAAATACTTGAGGCTCTTGTGGTCGGTAAAGATCTGGCATTTCTCTACATACAGATAGTGCCTCCAAATCTTCAAGGCAAAAACTACGGCCGCTAACTCCAGATCATGGGTAGGGTAATTCTTCTCGTGGATTTTCAGCTGTCGAGAAGCATACGCTATCACTCTCCCATGCTGCATCAGAACTGCACCTAAACCAAGCTTCGAAGCATCGGTATACAGAACAAACTCACCAGATCCTGACGGTACAGCCAAAACGGGTGCTGAGATAAGAGCTTGCTTCAAAGTATCGAAGCTCTTCTGACACTCCTTGCTCCACACAAATTTCACATTTTTCTTGGTCAGTGCTGTGAGTGGAATGTCAATGGATGAGAATCCCTGAATGAACTTCCTGTAATATCCTGCTAGCCCAAGAAAACTGCGGATCTCGGATGCATTCTGAGGCACAACCCAATCTCTGACTGCAGCGACTTTCGCCGGGTCTACCTCAATGCCACTACTAGAAACAATGTGGCCCAAGAACGCCACCTTCTCTAACCAGAATTCGCACTTACTGAACTTTGCGAATAGTTTGTGCTTCTGCAATGTCTGCAACACTGTGGTCAGATGTCTGCTGTGCTCCTCCCGACTCTTGGAGTAGACGAGAATGTCATCTATGAACACTATCACAAACTGGTCGAGGTACGGCTGAAATACGCGATTCATGAGATCCATGAAGATCGCTGGCGCATTCGTCAGTCCGAACGGCATCACAAGGAACTCGTAGTGGCCATAACGAGTCCTAAAAGCAGTCTTCGAGACATCAGCATCTCTCACCCTCAACTGGTGATAACCGGAACGCAGATCTATCTTGGAGAAAATCGAAGCTCCCTGCAACTGGTCAAACAGATCCTCAATCCTCGGCAGTGGGTATTTATTCTTCACTATAACCCTGTTCAACTCCCAGTAGTCAATGCAAAGCCTCATCGAGCCATCCTTCTTTTTCACAAATAAGACCGGCGCGCCCCATGGAGAAAAGCTCGGGCGAATGAACTCCTTGTCGAGAAGTTCCTGAATCTGCTTCTTAAGCACTGCCATCTCTGTCGGTGCTAATCGGTACGGCACTTTGGATATCGGAGCCGTACCTGGCATAAGCTCAATGGAAAACTCCACCTCTCTCTCGGGTGGCATACGAGAGACGTCTTCGGGAAAAACGTCTAAGAAATTTCTGACAATCGGAACATCTGAGGCTGACTGGCTGGGTTCCTCGGGGACAGATAAAAAGGTCGCTAGAAATGCCCGACACCCTCTATGCAAGAGTTTCCTAGCCTGAACTTACGGAATAATGCGCGGTAAAGGAAAGTACCTGTCCGGCTCAAATAAGAACTGCTCCATTCCAGGCGGTCGGAAAAGAACAGATCTCCGCTGGAAGTCTATCAACACTCTGTTCCTCAATAGCCAGTCCATCCCTAGGATGATGTCAAATTCTGGTATCGGTAGCACAATCAGATCCGCATAAACAAGATTACTGTGCAGCTCAAGGTCTATATCTCGGATAACATTGGTGGCCACCATCTCCTCGCCTGACGGAAACACTACTGAAAAGGCTGTATCTAGCCCAATGGTTTGGATCTTGAGAAAGTTTGCAAAGACCTCCGAAATAAACGAGTGAGTGGCCCCTGAATCTATCAAGGCCTTGGTAGCGGAGCTCTAAGTTGAATCCAGTAGCTACAAGAACTAAACTTATAGACATGCAAAGGTCAAGGTTCTTCTAGCTTAATTTCCCCTAAAATAAATCTGAGTAGAGCATGCAATCCTATAAAAGTTCTAAGTTCAAATCTAAATCCCGATTCCCAAAACACGGAAATTCAAATAATAACTTAAAGTTTAAAGGTACCTATCAACAACATAGTCTCCGGGTTGGTTTCCGCGGCATGGAGAGCAAAAACTCTGCCTTGGGTAGGCAGATTCCTCTGAGGACATTGCAGCAACATGTGGTCTGGACTGCCGCACTTAAAACACTTTCCCGAGCCAGCCATGCATGCTCCAGGATGGCGACGTGAGCACCTGGGACAGACGGGGTGCTCCTGAGTCCTCGGGGCTGGGCTTCCCCGCTGCTATTGTTGCTGGCCTCGGTTCCTGGGCGGTCCATGAAAAGGCCTCTTATTCTGCTACTGATGCTGATGAGGAGGAGGGCGGTGCGGTGCCTGGACTGGGCGCTTGCCCTGGCGATCCCTCTCGATGTCCCGCAGATCCTGCTCTGCGACTAAGGCCTTGGAGACGGCAATCTCATAAGTAGCAGGGTCAAATACCCTAACATCCCGGTGCAAGATCGGCCGTAAACCCACCAGGAAGTGCATCAGCTTGGCTCTGGCATCATTCGCGATCAGGGGCACAAAGTGACAGCCCCTCTCGAACTTACGGATAAACTCCGTAACCGTCATATCCCCCTGTCTCAGACTCATGAACTCGGTGGTCAGCCTGGTGCGAACCTCCTCAGAAAAATACTTGGAGTAGAAAACTTCCGTAAAGCGGGTCCATGAAAGTGTAGCCAAGGTCAGGGCTACTGACGCTCCTTCCCACCATAAGCGGGCATCTCCACTGAACAGATAGGTGGCACAACGGACTCTGTCTGCATCTCCCAGCTCCATGAACTCGAAGATAACCTCGAGGGATTTGATCCATCCCTCGGCAACCATGGGGTCAGATATCCCAGAGAATTCCTTCGGGCGCATCTTCATGAATCGCTTATAAACAGCCTCGGGCTCTGTCGGCCTGGCTGCGGCTGCGGCTACGGCTGCGGCATTGTCCCCCGCAAACTGTGCGAAGAACTGTGCCATCCCAGCTAACATCTGGGCACTCATGTCCGGTGGGGGTGGTGGAGGAGGTGGTAAGGTCTCCCTCCGGTCTACGCTCCTCCCTGTCCTCCTCTCTGTTGCGCTCTAAAATGCGTCTAGAGGCATATTGTTCCAACATAACCCATACGTAACTAACATGCATAATTCCATAATTTATTTTAAATAAACACTGAAGTACTGAAAATCTGGAAGCATGCTGACAAAATAATTCATGCTTTAACTAAAATGCTGAACAAAATGCTGAACTGAAAAACTTACAGACCGAAGACGTGGCTTCGTGAGCTTCTCGCGGTCAGTAGTAGTGAAACCCTATACAGAACCTCCGCTCTGATACCAATTGCAGAGGCCCTAGAACTTCTTGCTTGAAAATTTGCGGAAAATTAAAAATTTTCTTTTTTTTTAAAAGAACTTAAATGGCCTCATTCATAAAATCGACTGATGAATCAAGTTCAATGTTTAAAATATCGCAGCGGAAGAAAATAGTTTACCAAAAATCACAACTTAAAAAAATATCCAACGACTGATAAAATGTTTGCGGAATAAAATAACAACTGCTGCTCTGAGGTCCTCGGGTGCCACTACTGCCGACCCAAGCTGGCTCACTGGTCCCCGCCCTCGGCCCTGGCCTCATCAGTACCTACAACAATCAAGTCTAGTGAGCCTAAATACTCAGCATGCATATAACGCAGGTAACGAGTAAAAATCTGAATTAAAATATGCATGAGTTAACATATCCTGTCCTGAGGCATGCTGAAAATAATCTGTACTGAGCAATTATAATACGTGCATAACTGAACTGATAATCACAGTAAAAATGTTTGCTCCTTGGAGCCTGTACTGAAATAACTGGTAAAATTTTCTGTTGAGATTATGTTTTACGCCTGTGGCCCCTGCACTAAGCTGAACTGATCGGTAACTGGCTACCGGGGAGGCTGAAACTGAACTGAGCTGGCCGGTCACTGGCGACCGGGTGGTACCATACTGAACTGATCGGTCACTTGCGACCGTATAAAATAACACTCCCACATAGTGAATGAACCACAAGCCATATCGCATAAATCTCAAAAATAATCATTTTCTATTTAATGCACGTAAAATAATTAACTGGCATAATGAAAATGTCCCGTAATTTTACCAACTGGATTGGATTGGATCGTCCCCAGGCTCGTTGCAACCTAACTGTGCTATGAAAAAATATGCAATAGCTTAAACTTGACCAACTATGTAATTTACGTTCAAAAGATGCGACTATGACGCCTAATGACTTCGCATTTAATCATGACTCCGAGCCAACCTGAACCGACACCGAATACACTCAAAAATCATAAAATAATGGTCCTAAAATGATCGGGTCGAAATCTAGGTGGAATGGAGGCCAAAACACGAAACGCTCTTTCGAGAGTTAATTTGGCACATCGCACCGTAAATTCTCGTACGAACTCAAAAATTATCCGAATGATGAACGGTCCAAAACATGACCTTTCTAACTCAATGAGGCACTGTCCAGTCCAAGGCCATGGGCTAAAAGCCAACCAAGAACTCAAACGAGCCTTCTAAACGACACAGCAACTTGCTGTAAATTTCCAGCAGCTGCGCACCCGTGCGTCTTGTGTTGGTTTCGAGTCTATCGGCCATTGGGGTGTGAACCACCCACCAGAGACCCTTACCAATATCCTAAGGAATGATTTGAACCATGGCTACGGGCACAAGACCAGCCACAATTCGCACTACACCAGAAACGAGACCACACACCTAGCCGAGAAGGAAATCCTGCGCGCGTAGGGAGTTTGGCTTCGCTTGTTGTCTCGTGTCGTTTCAGTGGCCATTTTATTGACCATGGCACGATCTAGACATCTAGGGGCAAGGTGTAAACCATGGCTAAGGGCCCTAGGCCAACCAAGATTCACCCCACGCCGCAACAAAACGAACACACTTGCTGTCAAAAACTGAAGGTCGAGAGGGGAGGGGGTTGTTCTTGTTGTTTATTTAAAAACCGATGAGCCATGGACCAAGCCACCAAAAGGGCGACTTAGTAACGTCTTAGACATGCTAGGGAAGTGATCTCACCATGGCTATAGGCCCTTGGGGCAGCCAAGATCAGATCCTTCCTCCTTGACAACCAAACTGAATTTTCGAACTCAAAAAGGGACACAAATGGTGTTGCTGTCATTTCTTGCTTTCCAGCGAGCATGGGCTGAAACCAATGGACAGATGTGGTCCTAATGCATCCTATTACATGTATATAAGACGCCTTGGGAGCCTGGAGTCGATCCGATACATGAAACTCACAAACCAAAAGAAATCGTGAAGCTTGCCAAGGAAAAATCGAAAATTCTGCATGTGCTGTTTCAAAATGTTTTGACATGTATCTCGGTTTTTTCTTGAATAAACATGATCATGTACTGAAAAATAAATGATAATATGACTTGATTGAGGTTTGAAAGAATCTAGACATGCCTTGTTATCGTTTGAAATAGAAACGAAAAGAAAAGACGAGACGGCGCGGAGGAGTGGAACGCTTCTCTTATTTTCTTTACTCTCGATTTTCCTCCCTTGCTTCCTACTGAATCCCCACGGTTTTTCTACTGAAAAATTCTCTGAATTTCGTGAATGAGGGAGGCGGAATGATGGTTAGGAGAGTGAGGGGGGATAGGTGCAAGATATAAGGAAAGATATCAAGACTAAGTCTCCTAAATTTGAATTTTGAATGGTTGTTTGATATCAAGTCTATGTTGGGTGTTTCTAGAATGGTGATGGCCGATTTTTACATGCTAGACTAGGATAGGATAATGCTAATTAGATCATTAAATGCTGCTAGAAAGATCAAAGAATTATCTTCCTAAATAAATACAAGAAAGGGTCAAAGGTGGCAAGGCAAATGAATTGTTTAATAGTCTAAGGGGGTGGCCGAAATTCACTAAATAAAAGGGAGGGAAAATAATTATCTAGTGAATTAATAACCCTTAAAAACTTTACTAATCCTTTAATTAATTTGGTGAGCTAACCCCTTAATTAAGTAACTTAAATGAGCTCATTTCTTAATCACCTCAAATAATTAAATTAAATCCTCAAACCTCCCTTTCTAACTTAAATGAACTTACTTGCTAGCTAAATTAACTTCTGGAAATATTTTCTCAAATCTTAAATTCTATCTCAAAACTCCAACTCCGATCCGGCCTCACTGAAATAACTGAAATGCTAAAAATCAAACTACTGAACTGAGATAATAAAATAATTAACTTCAAAGAAATGCATTTAAAATAATCATGCAATGAAGTTAATTAAATTTAAAAATCTAGAATTATGCATGGCTAATACGTAGACTGATTTACGGGTTCTACAGCCTATCCCGGTCTAATTCGTTTCATCTATAATCAAACAATTAATCAACAAATCATTTCAGATTAACAACACATCAACTTTCGGGCATTACACTACCTCTGGCTCGGGGCTGGGTCTGTGTAGGTGTCGGCTGATAGGAATGAACAGATGAAGCTTGCCTCTCAGGCTGAGTTACTGAACCAGATGATCCTACTCTCTGAGCTTGTTGTACCCCTTTCTGTGGACAGACCCTTGCGAAGTGTCCCTGTTTTCTACCGATATAGCAGCGACCCAGCACACCCTGACACTGCTCGGTGGCATGTCTGCCTCCACAAGAACTGCAGCACACACCTGTATACTCTGTACTCTGGTCAGGACCTCTCTATCTGGATCCACTGGAGCTTGACAAACTGCTCCCTGATCTCTTGAACTGTTTGCCTTTCACTTTCAATTGGTCTTTCCTCCCGCTGCTACTACCACCGTTCTCAAATCTGGGAGGGGGTTGAACTGAGGGTTGTGGTGGTCTAGGAGTCGGAACGATATAGGAAGTGCTTCGTTGCCTAAGCAATCCAGCTTCTGCCCCCTTGGCACGGTTCAAGGCATCTGCAAATTTATTGGGTCTACAGGTATTTACCAAGGTAAAGATTGTTAGAGAAGGTGTCCGTCGAGCCAAGTGTTGGCCGAGTGTTCACAATGAAACTCTATGTATAAGCAGTCTTTATTTTAATAATATTTGAAATTATTGTTTTGGCAAATCTTTATCTGTATACCCATGCTAGTTGCATAGATAAACCCCTTGAATATACAAATAGTAGAAAGAATATGAGATGCTCATATGATGAGTATCATGAAACTCATATTTGGAATACTGTATATTCTAAACAGTTTCGAGTCGATTCAGCCGCCGCTAAGAAGGATATAGGCCGCTCGAGTTCGAGACTAGTATCTGCGATGTGAGTACCATGTTTCATTGGTAGGGGACATTGTGATGTCCGAGCATGCAGATAGGTGCTCCTGGTAGAGTGCACTGAACAACCCTCCTTAAAGGACCTTCCAAGTGGTTCTCACTTATCGAGTGGAAAAGTCCTAGTCTATGGTTGTACACCATTAGTCTTTATGACCCGGGACAACATTGAGACTCTATGTGCTAGAATTACACTTTAACTTGTTTACCGACTCTCATGAGGTCATCAGGTGGCAAGGTTGGGTGTTCTGTCGAAACATATAGGAGTCGATGCATTGTAGTCGGGGATTCACCGCTTACCTTCAGGTATGGATATCCTATGTGTTCTCATGTGTATGTGTTGGGACCCGGGCTCTAACTCAATTCTTTTCGGGGTTAATTGGATCTGTATTCAAAAATACGGGTCAAAATTTTTCTTTTAACATTAAATCAAATGTTTATAACTCAGGAACAAGATAATTCTATATTCATTTCATTACAACAAACATAATATACATGTCATGTTTTACTACCAACACATCACTAGGGTTTAATACAAACCATAAACTACAAGTAGTACAAATCTAGTACAACATCACTATTGATCTTCTGCGCCCGTAGTCACCACGCTATCTTGATCTCTCATCTCTGTCGCGACCCTGATCCTGCCCCACCTGTTGTTATGCACACATACAGACATAACAACAGCCGGAAACTCCGGTGAAAACAAATCCCAGTATAAAACATGTATACATGCAGATACGAAATCATAAATCATGCATGAAAGCAATAACAATGGCTCCATAGTCTATGAAACCGATCTATCTAAACATGCAACTCAAATCAAATCATGTCTTGACTCGAATCGACTCTACTCTAGGGATCCCGGTGTGAATAAGACGTCACTGTCTGTCACATACCCTCCCAATCGGGGTAACTGTACGTTTTATTCCTAGACTTCGGTCATGTCTGTATCGAATGTCTACAATCGGAGTGAATCTGATTTGAAGCGTCGATACCACCGAACATCTAGTTTGGCAAGTCTGCCAATGATTCTCCTATCTCAAAGGCTTGAATATAAATCTATAAAGAAGACATCATCATATCAAGAGATTTGAATATAAATCTATAAACAAATCAAATTCATATCAAAAGATAAACAACAATTCTAGTATGTGATTTGGTTGGGAAACTCAAATTGAATCTCATTTGAGTTGTGTCTTCCCCAAACAAAACATGAATTATACCTTTCGTCGCACAATCTGTGTCGTAGTCAAAGTCTCGAAGACTAATCTGTCACTATAAAATATGAAATGGAAATGTTGATACATATTCTATCAATCTCTAATCTCAATCAACACATATCCAATTCAATACTTGATCTCGATACAATTTGACGGCATAACGACGTAATTTCTCGAGTGGTGTCTTCCCCAAACAAAAGATGCATTATACCTTTCGTCGCACAATGTCTGTCGATGTCGATGTCTCGATGACGATTCTGTCACTATCAAATCCAAACTTACATCCTTTTGTAGCCCTTAAAGAAAGGAGCAAGGTTCTATGCTTGGATTAAAGTTTGGATGTGTAATTCTTGTACAAACTAGCTTTAAAAGAAGAGAACTTTCCCTTTCCTTGAACTTTTCCCTTTCTCTCGGTGGTCTCAGCTGTGCTAGGAGAGAAATGAAGACACACACTATATATATCTTGCATGTTGAGGGGCAAGTGTCATATTTTTCAAGTAACACGCATGACCGCGGGTGCGGTAGTTCAGGAACCGCGGGTGCGCTCAAGCTTCAGCGGTCCATCCATATTTGCATAAACGTCGACCGCGGGTGCGCGACATATAAGACCGCGGGTGCGGTGACATCAACGCGGGTGCGGTTACATTTCAAACGCGGGTGCGGTGTCATTTCTGTAAATACTTTCTAACTCTCTGTCCATCAACCGGGGGTGCACTCTTTCTTGGACCACGGGTGCGGTGACCCTACTGTAATATTGGCCAACTTTCTGTCCATGCACCGTGGGTGCGGTGCTTCACTAGGCGCGGGTGCGGTCCCTTTCTTCAAGTAACACTTCATCTTTTCATTTTATCCACATACAATCTAGGGCATTACAGTATGTAGGTTGAAATCTCTGATCAGAGTATGGTGGTAATTATGAAAGGGGTTTCATAGATTACACCATCGATGCAACTACGACATGACACATAGTATCGATTCATTGACAACTCTCGATAAACCAATGGTTGTCGAATCGGTCGGGATATATGAGTTGAAGGGACCATATTGTACGCTAACCATAATTGAATGGTTCTTGCAGGCACTATCATTTGATACCTAGGGAATCATGTAAGCGATGCTGCTAGGCGTTTAACATGATTGGTTGGGTACTATCAGACTTGAGTTCTGACGTTCTTGTTATCAAAGAGTTGATGAGTAAGAATGGAGCAATTGGGGTATGCTCATATAAGGACATGTTTAGTCCGAATCACATGGAGATGTGAACCCACGGCTAGTTGTATCAATGAACCATTGAGGGCCACACAAGTACTAGCTTTCTAGATCCCGTAGAGAAGTAAAAAAGTTCAAAGTGTTGAACGGCTTATAAATGAGTTTATAAGCGTTGAGAAAAATAGAAGTATGACTTCTATGAGAGAAATGTAATTTTTAATTTATTAATGTGTTCCTAAATTAAAAAAAAAATAGGCCAAGTAAATAATGTATTTGAAAATTGTGATTTTCATAAACATTATTATGGACTAAATTAAATTAATTCAAGTGTTGAATTAATTAAACACTAGTGGGCCTAGTAGAGTCCAAATAATTAAATTAATTCAAGTGTTGAATTAATTAAATAACATTGGACCTTGTAGAGCCCAATTGGAAATAATTATTTAACTAGTGGGCTTGAGTAAAATCAAGTAAAGTCTAATTGAGCTCAAATATGTTTGAGACAATTTAAATAGTCCATGGGCCTTGTAATAGTTACAAGCCCAAGTCACATTGCATGCTTGGGAGGTGAAGAGTTGGGGAATACTTTTGATTAAAATAATGCATGGCATGCAACTTTTTGGATCAACTTTTTGCACTACCAAGACAACTCTTCCCTCCCTCATTCTACACTATGTTGGCCGAAAATTTTGAGGGATTTCTCTCCTCATTTTTCTCCATTTTTCTTCTTCAAGTGTTGAGGAAAGAAAATTCTTCTCTTTGGGCTGCAAGTTGAATGCCCATTTCGGGCAGCTTGGGAATACTGCAAGTTGCTGCCCATTTCGGGCAGCTTGGGCTGCCCAAGGGACTGCCCGAAACGGGCAGCTAGGGCAGCCCCTTGGGCTGCCCGAACATCCCCATGTTTTAAATAAAAAAAAAAATTTTGGTAAGTTGGCCAGAATCCGGCGACGGTGATGACGACTAGGGTTTCCAAAAATGTTTTGGATAATCAAAGTGTCATGGGCCTTGATGTTGTTGGGTCATTATCTATGGTTAACATATTTGTGAATTTTAAATGGGCCAAAATGTTTTTGGTGAAAAATGAGTTTTTGTGCCCTTAAGTTTAAAATTACAAGAGTTGCAAATATTTTCTCATGAAATAAATATTTTAAGTTGGACTTTAAATATTTATAGTAAATGGTGATTTACAAGAAATTCGGTTATAAATAAATTAATTTGAAAGTAGACAAAGATGTTTGTATACTTTGTTAATTAGTTTATAATCGTGGCGGTTAGTGATTGGATAAAGATATATAATATTGGATCAATTAATTTTTGTGATAATTAATTGATGGTGTATGATATGTTATATTGTGCATGAAGGATGATCAAAAGCCCAAGCCCAATTTGCTAGGATATTTTGTGTTGAATGATTGTAATAATTATCAAATTTAAAGTGGGCTTGTTTTATGGCCCGTTCCCACCCCATGAGATGTATCCCTATTTGCCATGGATATTTATTTGTAAATATTAGTATAGTGGATGATCAAGATTGGAAGATGGTGGTCATGATGATTATGAAGATCGAAGACATGTAAATATTGGAAGCTAATGTAATAGTTGCATTTGCATCCCATGCATTTCCCTAGGATTGGACCTAGGCCCGTGTTTAGCTCACACGGGCCATTAGTATTGGGGCGATTGATCATCCTTGTTTGTTTACTGTTTATAATATATGCATGATATGTTATAAATATGAGTATGTGCGTTATTATTATGATAATAAACAAAGTTGCATGAATCCGGCAAACATACGATCAAACATGGCGAGCTTTTAAATAAAATTAATGATGAGACCTTTCAAAATTAAAAACCCTCATTTTGAATAAGATTCAAAATTAATATCAAGCCCGAAAAGGGGAATTATAAATTTGTTTATAATTTCCATGTCTTCCATCGACAATGGGTGCATGATGAACGCTACCCGTACTCGGGGCTCGGCTCATATTATTGGGGGACCTAGGTGCCGGAAAGTTGTGACATCCATTGACATGGTGATGTGAACTACGTGGAACTCCCATGATTTCGGCTCATATTATTGGGGGAACTCATGGCGACCGTCCATTAAGGTTCAACATCGATGGGTAAGGCTTGACACGTGAAGATGAACGACGTCATATTATTGGGTCCTAATCAAACGTGAGACAAAAGTTTACGTAGAGGGTTGCATTGTGATGCAATTGGAAACTACCTTTTAGAAATTGTGATTGGCTGATATTATTCGGGATCATAATTCGCTAATTGGACATTACGTACCTACTGAGGAAAGGAGTTTCCCGTTTCACTAGAGGGTAGTGAAAGATGTCAAAACAGTGGGAGCAAATATTTATGAAGTAAAAGTCCAAACTTCATATCTTACTAAATATTTTAAATAGTCATCAAAATTTATCTGTTTTTACTTTTCAGTACAAATTGACAATGTCTTCGATTCGCAATCCGATATCCGTAATACTCGACAAACACATATTAACTGGACCTAATTACCTCACTTGGCTAAGAAACCTAAAAATCGTCTTGAATTCAGAAAGGGTAGCATATACACTGACTGAGTCGCCACCTGTTGAGGCTCCGACTGAATGCACTCCTGAGGAATTGCAGGCTTACAAGGAATGGTGTGACCATGAATTGATAGCCGAGGTGTTATATGATGACTTCTATGAATGATGAGCTGCAGAGGCGTTTTGAGGATGCTAAGAGTGCTGCTGACATTCATTTGCATTTCAAGGAGCTCTTTGGTGAGCAAACACGGCCTCTTAGGCATGCTACCGTCAAGGAGCTGATCACTTTGCGCATGCGAGATGGGACCTCGGTCCATGAGCATGGCCTGAAGTTGATTGGGCTCGTGGACAAGCTCGTTGGCATGGATCTGATCTTGCTTTCGGAGTTGACCACCGACGTGTTGGTGTTATCATTGCCTAGCCCATTTGATCCTTTTGTGGTGAACTTCAACATGAACAAGATGGAGCCGACCCTTGAGGAGTTGGTTAATATACTTGTTACGTTTGAATCAACCATCAAGAAAGAGAAGTTTGTTCTTTATGTGGGTTCTTCATCTGGTACGAAGATTGATCCACATGGGAAGGGAAAGAAGCGTTCTTTCCAACGTCCCAAGAAGAACGTGCCCTTGTTGAGGCAATCTCCGAATCCCGTTGTGGCAGCCACACCAGTTAAGGCTGACAAGACTAGTGATGTTTGTCATCACGGCAAGATGCCAGGACATTGGAGGCGAAATTGCAAGGAATATCTGGCCCAGAAGAGTTCTGGAAACGGTATGTTCTATATCGAAGTAAACATTAACTCTACTTCTTGGGTATTGGATACCGGATGTGGCTCACATCTCTGTAATGATTTGCAGGTGATGGGAAGAATTAGAAAGCTTAGGGAAGGTGTGACCTTCTTAAGGATGGGCAATGGAGCAAGAGTTGCTGCCAAGGCTGTTGAAGATGTTTACTTATTGTTGAACAATAGTTTTAAATTAATTTAATGAGATGTTTTGTTTGTACCTAATTTTGTGAAAAACATTGTTTCATTTCTATGCTGATAAAAATGGATATTCTTGTTTATTTTGCAAAGGTGTTTGCAACATTTACATGAATGAATGTTTGATTGGTACTGGTGAACTTGAAAACGATCTCTATAAATTAAAATTGAAAGATATTCCATTAAATGTCCATTCAAAGGCAGACACCATATGAGATATGGATGGGTAAGCCACCCAAATATTCTTGTCTTAGAATATAGGGGTGCCCTGCTTATGTGAAGCAGGTAGTGGGAGATAAATTGGATAGTCGATTCATTTTATATTACTTTGTGGGATATCCAAAGAATTCGGTTGGATACTACTTCTATCATCCCCAAGAAACAAAGGTGTTTGTTTCTAGGAATGCAACCTTTTTAGAAAAGGAATTTCTATTAGATAGAAAAGGCGAGATGAGATAACTCGAAGAGGTTCGAGAGACACCCACAATTGTAGAACCCACACCCGAAGAGCCAAGAGAGGAGATACAAGCTCCTAGAAGATCCGAGAGAGTCTCGAGACCACCTATGAGGTATGGTCTGCTCTTGAAGAGGGCCATGATGAGCCTAACCATGGATGTGATCCAAGGACCTTCAAGGAAGCATTATCTGATGCAGATTCATCCAAGTGGCTTGAAGCGATGGAATCTGAGATGAATTCCATGCATTCGAACCAAGTGTGGAATCTCGTGGATCCACCCGAGAAAATTGTTCCCATAGGGTGTAAATGGATTTACAAGAGGAAACTTGGGGCGGATGGGAAGGTATTGACCTTCAAGGCGCGATTGGTGGCAAAAGGATATACTCAAAGACAAGGAGTTGACTTTGAGGAAACCTTTTCTCCATTTGCAATGTTCAAGTCCATAAGGATTCGCTAGCCATAACTGCACTGGTATGACTATGAGATATGGCAGATGGATGTTAAGATAGCCTTTCTTAATGGGAATATTAAGGAAGAGATTTACATGTCTCAACCCGAAGGGTTTACATATATCGGAAGTGAGCATATGGTATGCAAACTTCAAAGATCTATTTATGGTCTAAAGCAGGCATCTAGGAGTTGGAACCTCAGATTCGATAGTACAATCAAAGAGTTTGGTTTTGCTAAGAATCCTGAGGAACCCTGTGTGTATGAGAAGGTCAGTGGGAGTGTTGTGACATTCTTGGTGTTGTATGTTGATGACATTCTAATCATTGGGAATGATGTCGGAATGTTGCAATCAACTAAGATATGGTTAGCAAGTAAGTTCTCAATACAGGACTTGGGTGAAGCATCTTTTGTATTGGGAATACAGATTTATAGAGATAGATCAAGAAGATTGCTTGGTATCACCTAATCCACATACATTGATACCATCGTGAAGCGGTTCTCGATGGATGAGTCCAAGAGAGGACATCTACCAATGTGTCATGGCGTGTCCCTATCCAAATTTATGTCTCCGAAGACTGATGCAGAGATAGCGGTGATGACAAGCATTCGTTATGCATCTGCGATTGGTAGCATCATGTATGGGATGATATCTAAACGTCCTGACGTGGCTTTCGCACTAAGTGTAGTGAGTAGATATCAAACGAACCCTGGTCTTCCACATTGAAAAGCTGTGAAAGGCATCCTCAAGTAGTTGAGAAGGACCAATAAATTGTTCTTGGTCTATGGGGTGGAGAACTGAAATTGGAAGGCTATACCGACTCTAGCTTCCAAAGCGATATCGATGACTCGAAGTCAACCTCTGGGTTTGTATTCATGCTCAATGGTGCTGTTGTCTCTTGGAAGAGTTCCAAAAGCAAGACAATACTGCGGATTCCAGCACAGAGGCCGAATACATTGCTGCATCAGATGCAACAAGGGAGGCTGTTTAGATAAGGAATTTCGTCTAAGAGTTGGACATCATTCCTAATGGAGTTGCTCCTCTACCGGTGTTGTGTGACAACACGGGAGCTTTAGCTCAAGCAAAGGAGTGTTGGCCGAGTGTTCACAATGAAACTCTATGTATAAGCAGTCTTTATTTTAATAATATTTGAAATTATTGTTTGGCAAATCTTTATCTGCATACCCATGCTAGTTGCATAGATAAAGCCCTTGAATATACAAATAGTAGAAAGAATATGAGATGCTCATATGATGAGTATCATGAAACTCATATTTGGAATACTGTATATTCTAAACAGTTCCTATTCGATTCAGCCGCCGCTAAGAAGGATATAGGCCGCTCGAGTTCGAGACTAGTATCTGCAATGTGAGTACCATGTTTCATTGGTAGGGGACATTGTGATGTCCGAGCATGCAGATAGGTGCTCCTGGTAGAGTGCACTGAACAACCCTCCTTAAAAGACAGAGATACTATATAGATATCAATCCAACAGAGAAAAGAGAAATACCATCTTATGTTATATTATTGCTATGTCATTCATGATTCAGAGTTGATGGTATTTAATGTTTTTAAAGCCATGTTTACATAGTATGCTATGTACATTGCTATGTAAGAGTTCCACTTGCTGAGTTTTATACTCATTTCAGTTATTTCATGTGATGCAGATAAGAGCGATGGGCCGGGACGTTGATTGTGGGCCGGAGTCATATGCATACCCAATATGGAAGGAAGAAGATATTTTGATGGCATTTTGGACATGATCACAAGAATGATATATTGCTTTTTGTTGTATCATTTTATTGATCATGTGTATACTTTTGATTATATATGAAATGTATTTTGAATCCTTCCTCTATTTTAAGAAAATTTTAAATTCCGCTGCTATTTTATTAAAACGGGTCAGAGCGTTACATCTAGTGGTACCAGAGCACCGTTCTTTGGACCAATGCATATGACTTCGTCTACTTTCAATAGTCCGGGTATGTCTTCTTCTACATCTATTCATTGTTATCTATTGATATGTATTGTGTGAGCACATTGTAGGAGTTATGCCACCTAAGAGAAAGGCTTCAGAGGGTGAGGATAGTTCTTCATCTAGAGTTGTCGATGAGTTCGGCAAGTTATTGAAAGAGCAGGCCAAGGTCCATAGTGAGCAGATCCAGCAGTTGCTCCGTCTGCAAGGTACAGGCCAATGTAGAGGACAAGCGAGAGGCCAAGCGGCTCAAGCAGTTGGAACCGATGGGATATTTACTGCTTTCAAGAGAATGGATCCGCCGGAATTTGCAGGAAGCACTGATCCGTTGATGGCCGTAGAATGGGTCAAGGCACTTGAGGCTATTTTTGATCATCTCAACTATGGGGACTAAGACAGAATCAGTTGTGCAGTGTTCATGTTAGTCAAGGCAGCACGCATTTGGTGGAATGCTACCAAGGTTAGTGTAGATATTTCGACATTGAAGTGGCAAGAGTTCACTGATCTTTTCTATGACAAGTACTTCCTAGACGCACTTCGAGCTAGGAAGGTGACAGAGTTCTTGGAGCTTCGACAGGGAGGTTTGAATGTCGATGAGTATATTATGAAGTTCAAGGAGGGCTGTCTGTTTGCCCCGTATATTGCTTCCAATGACAAGGATAAAGGTGCTCATTTTATTAGAGGCCTTAGAGCAGAAATCAGAAGGGACATTAATATGTCGAAGGCTGGTGACATTCAAGGAGATTGTGGCTAAGGCATGTTGGCCGAACAAGATGAGAAAGACATTGCAAGAGAGAGACAGGAGAGACAGCAGGCCATTGCTCAGAGAGGCCCAGGGTTCGAATCAAAGGAGGAAAGGATCGTTTCAAGGGGAAAGGCAAGTTAGAGCCGAGTCCTAAACCACCGGCAGTTCCATTTGATCCCGAGAAGCCATTGTGTTCCCAAGTGCAGTAGGCATCATCGGGGAGAGTGCAGATTTGGTACTCATACTATTATCGATGTGGCACTGCAGGCCATATTGCCAAGGATTGTCCGAGAGGCTTGAGTAAAGAGAAGGTGCAGGGTCGCATCTTCACCATGACGAAGGAATGTATAACCATGATTCTTCTGTGATCTCTAGCACAATTTTAATTTCAGGCAGAGTAGCTACGACATTGATTGATACAGGTGTGCTACTCATTCTTTTACGTCTGAACTATTTTTGAGATCTTTGGGTATAGTTCCTTCTGTTCTTCCCCTCCAGTTTAATGTTGTATTGCCTTCGGGGGATGTGTTGTGCCCGACATCTATTGTGTATGCGTGCTCTGTTCAAATTGATGAGCGAGTGGTTTATGCTGATTTGATTGTTATCCCTATGGTTGCGTTTGATATTATACTTGGCATGGATTGGCTATCAACCTATCTTGCAGTGATTGATTGCGTTGCTAAGACGGTGAAATTTGCAGATGATGGCCATAGGGAAGGTACGCTCGCCAATGCAGGTACTTCGCAGGATGGGTTTTTGGCTTCGATTGTAGATGTGGATAGAATTGTGAAATTGAATATTGATGATATTAATGTTGTGAGAGAGTTCCCTGACGTTTTTGAGGATGATGTGCCGGGTTTACCACCGGACAGAGATGTAGAATTTGTGATTGATCTAGTTCCAGGTACGGTTCCTATTTCTAAGGCTCCGTATAGAATGGCCCCTACAGAGATGAAAGAGTTGAAGACGCAGTTGCAGGATCTTTTGGATAAAGGTTTCATTCGGCCAAGTTCTTTGCCTTGGGGAGCTCCGGTTCTTTTTGTTAAAAAGAAAGATGGGTCTTTGCGGTTTATGCATTGATTATAGAGAAATCAACAAAGTGACGATTAAGAATAAATATCCGTGCCACGGATAGATGATCTTTTTGACCAACTGCAAGGGCTACAGTGTTTTCGAAGATTGATTTGTTTTCTGGCTATTATCAGTTTGAAGGTTAGGGAGTCTGATATCCCTAAGACGGCGTTTCGGACCAGGTACGGTCATTATGAATTTCTTGTGATGTCTTTTGGTCTGACTAATGCTCCTTCAGTCTTCATGGATCTTATGAACCGAGTGTTCAAGCCGTATTTGGATAGCTTGTCATTGTTTTCATTGATGACATATTGATTTATTCCAAGACCAGAGAGCTTCAGTCAGAGCACCTCAGAGTTTGTAATGCCCTAGATTGTATGTGGATAAAATGAAAGATAAAGTGTTGCTTGAAGAAAGGGACAGCACCCGCGCCTAAAAAAGCACCGCACCCGCGGTGCATGGACAGAAAGCTGGCCAATTTTACAGTAGGGTCACCGCACCCGCGGTCCAAGAAAGAGTGCACCCGCGGTTGATGGACAGAGAGTTGGAAAGTATTTACAGAAATGAAACCGCACCCGCGGTTCAAACGTGACCGCACCTGCGTTGATGTTACCGCACCCGTGATCTTATATGTAGAGCACCCGCGGTCGACGTTTATGCAAATATGGATGGACCGCCGAAGCTTGAGCGCAGCCGCGGTTCATGAACTACCGCACCCGCGGTCATGCGTGTTACTTGAAAAATATGACACTTGCCCCTCAACATGCAAGATATATATATATGGTTGTCATTCATTTCTTCCTCAATTTCAGCAGATGGAACGAGAGAGAGAGAGAGACTTCAACAATTCCTTCATGCTCTATTTCTTTTAGAAATTGATTGTATAAGATATCTTCATCAGAATATTAATTAGAGTTCAGATTTGTGATCTTCTCAACAAAGGCTACAAGAAGAGGTAAATATTGTTCAATTCCAACATGATTCAGATTTTATGTGTTGGAGAAATTATGATATGGTTACTATAGAGATTCTTGAGATTATAGATGTCGTATATTCGCAACCGGATCGAGAAATAGTACCATATGCATTTGTTATGAATTTTAGCATATCTTGATTGAGAATATGCACATTTTGAGTACTATTATGTGCTTATAATGAGGATTATGAGTTGAGACTTATGAATTGTTGATATATGTTGAGAATTGGATTGACCGGTATCGGGAAATTACGTCGTTATGCCATCAAATTGTACCGAGATCAAGTATTGAATTGGATATGTGTTGATTGAGATTAGAGATTGATAGAATGCATCTTGAATATGTCGTTTCAGATTGATTTGACAGATTCGACAACGAGACTTCGACTGCTACGAACGACAGAAAGGCATAATTCATGTTTTGTTTGGGGAAGACACAACTCAAATGAGATTCAATTTGAGTTTCCCAACCAAATCACATACTAGAATTGTTGTTTATCTTTTGATATGAATTTGATTTTTTTATAGATTTATATTCAAATCTCTTGATTGGATGCTGTCTTGTTTATAGATTTATATTCAAGCCTTTGAGATAGGAGAGTCATTGGCAGACTTGCCAAACTAGATGTTCGGTGGTATCGACGCTTCGGATCAGATTCACTCCGATTGTAGACATTCGATACAGACATGACCGAAGTCTAGGAATAAGACGTACAGTTACCCCGATTGGGAGGGTAGGTGACAGACAGTGACGTCTTATTCACACCGGGATCCCTAGAGTAGAGTCGAGTCGAGTCAAGACATGATTTGATTTGAATTGCATGTTTATATAGATTGGTTTCATAGACTATGGAGCCCATTATTGCTTTGATCCTTGAGTTATGATTATGTATCAGCATGTACACATGTTTTATACTGAGATTTGTTCTCACCAGAGTTTCCGGCTGTTGTTATGCCTGTGTGTGTGCATAACAACAGGTGGGGCAGGATCTGGGTCACGTCAGAGATGAGAGATGGACATAGCGTGGTGATCACGGGCGTTGCAGATGAACTAGTAGTTGTACTTTGGTATGTACTGTATTTAATTACTGGTTTGTAGAATATGATTAAAACGAGACATGTATATTATGTTTGTTGTAATGAAGTGAATATAGAATTATCTTGTGCTTGAGTTGTAAACATTTGATTTAATGTTAAAAGAAAAATCTTGACCCGTATTTTTGAACAAGGATCCGATTAATCCCGAAAAGAATTGAGTTAGAGCCCGGGTCCCCACAAGAGGTGGTATCAGAGCAGTAGGTTTTGTAGACTGAGATAGAATAGAATGAGCGGGGTAGATCGAGTCTTCTTCCTTGCTTTTGATGTGCTAGCATGATTTAATGCTTTCCCTATTATATGTTGTATTGTATCTGAGTTGATTTACAGCATGTACTTGTAAAGACTAAATCAGAACCGATTCTGGATCAGAGGTATATGATCAGAGGAGGGCTGAGACAGATTGTATAGATTGTATCCTATTCTGTTTGATAATCAGATATGCCGCCTAGAAGAATGCCACAACCAGCTGCAGGTCAAGTGCCAGAACAGGGTAGTACGTCGGGTACTCGGATGGATGTGACTGCGACACCGATGGAGACTTTGTTGAAGAGATTTCAATAATTCCATCCACCTACTGTAAGGCTCGAGATTTATTAGTCTTCATTGATGTGATATTCGGAAGATATGAGTATGCATGACATGTAATGAGAAGCACTAAATGAGATTATGAAGTTTTGCAAAAAGTCTAGACCGCACCCGCGCTACGAACAAGACCGCACCCGCGGTTGATGGAAGAAGAGTTGGAGATTAATTACGGAAGTGACACCGCACCCGCGGTGCTAGACAGACCGCACCCGCGGTGTTGTACCAGTAGGGTCAGCGCACCCGCGTTAAAAGACAGAGCGCACCCGCGGTCCAAGCTTCGGGGAAAGTTGATGCATATCAATACATGGAGCGCACCCGCGGTGCAAAAGTGAGCGCACCCGCGGTGCGACGTGCAGTGTGAAGGTTTAGCCATTTGTTTGACATGCAATTGAGATATATATATATGTATTAATTCTCACGATTTCAGCATAAGAAATCGCGGTTTTTCCTTCAACAAATTTCTTAAAGCCTTTCATATCTTCAAATAGTGATTTTGAGATATCCGTGTATCGGAAGTCGAATCCGAACATAGTATCGTACTCCTCTCGCTACGAGCTATACAAGGACATAAGTTTCGTTACGTTTAGACATGATTTGAATTTATGATATTGTCAGAATTGAATATGAATCAGATATGATGTTTCTGCTACAGTAGACATGGTATAACTGAAGTCAGATTAAAGAATAGACTGTTTATGAAATTGTTATGAATTTCAGAGTTGAATTAGTTGAGATTCTAGATCAGAGTTGTGTTATTATTCAGATTATGAGTTGTACTGATACTGATTATGAATTTTGGTATTATATCCGTGATGTTAAGATAGACGGGGTTATCGTAAATGTATTGTTATGCCGTCTAAACATCAGTAGATTGATATTGATCAGATTCAGTAATGATTTCGATTGTACCGTGATATCATTGATATGAATTAGATTGTATCTTGTTCAGATATGGATCAAATTACATACTGATTTGAGTATTGATCAGAACAGGTCTTGAATTAAGTTATATACTGATATGGTATTTATATGATCGTCATTATCAGATTTGGATATGGACAGATTGGAATACAAGACTTCGTCTTCATCAGACCGAGAAGAGAAAGGTATAAATGGATGTCAATTGGGAGATCGACTTGAGTTAGATTTAACTCGAGTTTCCCTAAACCACATACTTGTATGGTATTGTTTTTATACCTTTGTGTTTTAATGAGTATGTTTATTCTATTGAATTAGAAGTAGAAAGTAGAGAGCTATTAAGTAAGAGTCACTGACAGAGGGTTAGATTTTGACAGACTTGTCACTGACCCATTGCACATTGTCAGAATAGGCTTAGTCTTGGTAGATACGCCAAGGCGCTGGACGTTTGGTATATCGTTATGCTTCAAATACAGATAGCATTCTATTCGATATAGATTAGACCAAAGTCCAGAAATAAGAACGTACCGCCACTACTGCGACTGGTAGTAGTAGGTGGGAGACTTGTTACGTTCTTATTCACCGGGATCCCTAGATTAAAATGAGAGATGAGTCAAGTTTTAGATATTGAGACTAAAATTTGATTTACAGATCCGTATTGATTTATGTTTCGTAGATTACGATTCATGTTTTATTTACAGACTGGTATGGATACATGTTGTTTGATTATGCTACATGTGATAAGATATAATTCATGCTTTTATGTTAATTCAGTTAACTGCATGTATACATTATTTATACTGGGATTTATTCTCACCGGAGTATCCGGCTGTTGTCTTGTTTGTATGTGTGCATGACAACAGGTGGGGCAGGATCAGGGTCAAGAGGATGATGAGAGATCAAGATTAGAGTGGTGATTCCGGACTTGGATGTAAACTTGGTTTAATACTGAAAATTAGTAGTTGAACCTTAGACTAGTTTGAATAATTGTTGTACATTATTGTACTTTTATACTAAGATGTATATTAGTTAAATTCCATTACGTTCCGCACTTATATTTTAAAAAGAAAAATTTTTAGACCCTGTTTATCTTAAATGATAATTAAATCCCAAAGATGATTAAGAAGATGATTAGCGTCCGGGTCCCCACACCTACCTTGAAGGGCACAGAAAATGCAGTGGATTGTGAAAGCTGGTTGGATGATATAGAAATGTTATTTGAATCACTTGCCTATACAGATGAACGTAGGGTGAAGCTGATTGGGCATCGATTGCAAGAAGTGGCCAAGAGTTGGTGGCTAACGGCGAAACGAGCCTTAGAACATCGAGGTATTGATATTACTTGGAAAGTATTTAAAGATGAATTTTATCAACGTTTCTTTCCAGTGTCGTATCGAAAAGACAAAGGGGCCGAATTTGCCAACTTGAGACAGGGGCAATGGAACATAGAGGAGTATGTTGCCAAATTCTCGTCTTTACTTCGATTTGCACCTCACGTAGCAGGGAATGATGAGGCAGTTGCCGATCAATTCATAAATGGTTTGAATCCGGATATCTTCAGTTTAGTGAACACGGGACGACCCAACACCTTTTCTGATGCACTGAACAGAGCGAAAGGAGCAGAGGCTGGCTTGATTAGGCAGCGAGGAGCTTCCTATAGTGCTCAGAGTCAGAGACAAGCCACAGCCTACCGCACAGTTTCCACCACCTCCTCCTCGATTTGATAGTGGAAGCAGTAGTAGTGGAAAGAAAGATTTTTTGAAAGTTAAGGGTAAGCAGTTTAAGAGATCAGGGAGCAGTTCGTCGAGCTCCAGTGGGTCAAGACAGAGAGGTCCTGGCCAGAGTACAGATGTGACAGGTGTGTATTGCACTACTTGTGGAGGCCGACGTGCCACAGACCAGTGTCAAGGAGTGATGGGCAGATGTAACATATGTAAGCAACAGGGACATTTCGCCAGAGTCTGTCCCCAGAGGGGTGCCCAGAGACTTCAGAGTGCAGGGTCATCAGCATAAGTGACTCAACCTGTCTTCGTCTGTCCATTCCTTCCAGCCCACGCCTACACAGTCCCAACCTAGAGCCAGAGGTGGCCAGACAGTGAGCCAACCTCCCAGACAACAGGCTAGGGTGTTTGCACTGACCGAGGAGCAAGCTCAGGATGCGCCAGACGATGTGATTGCAGGTAACTGTTTTCTTTGCGGTTATCCTGCATATGTATTGATAGATACAGGTGCATCACATACATTCATATCGGAACGTTTTGCATTGACACATGCATTGCCTGTAGAGTCATTGTCTGCTGTAGTGTCTATTTCTTCTCCGTTGGAAAGTGGTCTGATATCTGTGACTTCAATTAGACATTGCTTACTACAGTTTGAAGGGCATGAGATCGATTTAGAATGTGTTGTACTTGGTTTATCTGATTTTGATTGTATTGTCGGGATTGACATGTTGACTAAGTACAGAGCCACCGTAGACTGTTTTCACAAGATTGTCAGATTCAGACCTGAAATGACAGAGGAGTGGAAATTCTACGGTAAGGGTTCCAGATCTCGGATTCCCTTAGTATCTGCTCTGACTATGAGTAAATGGTTGCAACAAGAAGCAGAAGGTTCCTTATTTATTCAGTAGATTTACTGAAATCGAGCCCGGCATTGGCAGATTTGCCAGTAGTACGGGAGTTTGCAGATGTATTTCCTGACGAGATTCCAGGGTTAGCTCCAGCCCGAGAGGTAGATTTAGCATTGATCTTATTCCAGGTACCGTTCCTATTTCGAGAGCTCCGTATAGGATGGCGCCGATAGAACTGAAAGAATTGAAAGCACAACTAAAAGATCTTCTAGCCAAGGGATATATCAAACCCACTGTATCTCCTTGGGGCGCACCAGTACTATTTGTACGAAAGAAAGACGGTTCTATGCGATTATGTATTGACTACCGGCAACTGAACAAGGCGACGGTAAAGAATAAATATCCTTTGCCTCGTATCGACGACTTATTTGATCAGTTGCAGGGATCATCTATCTATTCCAAGATCGATCTGAGATCTGAATATCACCAGCTGCGAGTACGAGATATTGATATACCAAAGACAGCATTCCGAACCAGGTATGGACATTACGAATTTATTGTCATGCCTTTTGGTTTAACGAATGCTCCAGCGGTGTTTATGGGACTGATGAACCGCGTCTTTCAGAGATTTAGATGAGTTTGTGATTGTTTTTATTGATGATATTTTGGTGTATTCAAAGAATTTGAATGAGCATGCAGATCATCTAAGAATTGTATTGCAGACACTGAGAAATGAGAGGCTGTATGCGAAACTGTCAAAGTGTGAGTTTTGGCTGAGACAGGTTGTCTTCTTGGGTCATATCATATCTGGAGACGGTATTTCTGTAGATCCGAGTAAAGTGGAAACTGTGATCAGTTGGCCGAGACCGACTTCTGTACCAGAGATACGCAGTTTCATGGGTCTAGCAGGGGTACTATAGACGATTCATCAAAGATTTCTACAGTATTGCTGATGCAAATGTAGTTGATCAAGCACCAAAGAAAGCATGGGAGTCGTTGGAGTTGCCCGAAGGACCTATAACGAGGGGACGAAGTAAGAAGTTTAAAGATGCACTTCAAGGAATCATGATGAGCTATCAAGGAAGTCCTACAAGTTGGATGTCTAAATTAGAGGAGGTTGAGAATAATAGGAATAATATTGGAGGTTTTTAGAATGTTATTCAAGTGCAATTGCCGAAGGTACAGCGTACCCGCGCCAGTTCAGGGACTGCACCCGCGGTCCATAATAATCAAATTTAAGAGAATATTGCCGAAGCTATACCGCACCCGCGGTCCGAAGGCGAGCGCACCCGCGGAAGGCGAGCGTACCCGCGCTCCTAAAGGGACCGCGGCACCCGCGGTCCTTTGCATCCGAACTTCGCCGAAGCGGCACCGCACCCGCGGTCCAGTATGCAGCGCACCCGCGGTCTGTTGTCAACTTCCGTGTCAAAGTTGCTAGTTATCTTCTTCAATGCTTATTACACTACTTTTTATGGGTTTTATTAATTATATAATGCATTGTAATGACCAAAAACGAGATTATTGAAGATTGATATCAAATACATTGAGTTCTCTCAATTTTCAAAGCTTTTAGCTTTGTTATTCACAAGAAGAAAACCAAATCAAACTTATCAAAGATTTTCATCTTTGTGGCGTTTGTCGATTGTTCTTCGCACGGATTGTCAAAACAAGTTATTTGAAGGTTCGTTTGAAATTCAATTGTTTTATCGTTGATATTTGTTGCTAAGTTATAATCGCTTAGAGGTGAATATCACAAAATCGTTACCTGTTTCAAAAGATCGGGACAAAATAATCATTCCTTGTTTGTTATTGAATTGAGGGTGCGATTTATATATTCGTGCTTGCCTTTCATTCGTACGAGGATTCGTATCATTTGGTATCAGAGCTTTGGCTCATTGAATTCAAGTAAGTATCGTTGTTGTTATTTTTCAGATCTGTCTCAAATTTCATTTTGTTTTCAGATCTGTGGTATCCTTTTGTTTCTATTGTCATATCTACCAAAAACAAAAACAAAAAATTTGTTCTGTTTCAAGTTTTGTGTTATCCTTTGTTCTATTTTAAGATCTGCGTTATTTCTATCATCTTTTGATAATCCAGAATTCCCGAAAAATTTGTTCTGTGTTATTCTGTCGTTCTTGTTTTTGTGCAATCCATGTGAAACAGTTGCAAGTGTTCACAAGTTGAATCTTGTTAGTTTGAAAAAAAAAATAATATATATATAAAGATTGAGCACACCTTTGAGAGAACTATCAAATTCTAGTGAAAAAAACATTTGAGTGCGAGTGTTATTTCTTTGGAGTGATCGTGAGAATTTGGGTGAGGAAAATCTTTTATTTCTACTAACATTTTATTGCAGATACAAAATCTGAAATTAAAATGGAGAGGGAAGTAGGAGAGAGTTCGAACCAAGGGTTATCTAAGGTTCAAATGGAGGCGTTATTTGGGCATTTTAGTATAATGTTGAGGGCCGAGTTGGATCGTTTATATGAGAGGTTGGATAGGCTTGAAGTTAGTACGAGTGAAAATAAATCTAAGCCTAAAGGTTTAGGTAGAGTGGATGAAGAAGAGAATGATTATGATTTGGAAGGAGAAGAGGAGAGCCAAAACGAGAATTGGGGTAGAAGCGGAAGAGGTAGAGGATTTGGTAGGGGAAGAAGAGAAGCCTTACGTGGTAGGTACGATGATGGGAATAAGGAAGATAATAACATAGGTAGCATTAAGATGAAAATTCCGTCGTTCCATGGTAAGTCGGATCCAGAGGCTTATTTAGAATGGGAAAAGCGAGTTGAATTTGTGTTTGATTGTCACCATTATTCCGAACAAAAGAAGGTTAGGTTGGCCGTGGTTGAATTTTTTGATTATGCACTTATTTGGTGGGATCAATTAGTGACCACTAAGAGAAGATGCAATGAGAGGCCTATAGAAACTTGGGCGGAGATGAAAAGCGTAATGAGAAGAGGTTTGTACCAAATCACTACTATAGAGAAATGTTTAAGAAGTTACAAAATTTGAGACAAGGTGTGAAGAGTGTTGAGGACTACTATAAAGAATTGGAAGTAGTCATGATTAGAGCAAACATAGATGAGGATAGTGAGGCTACTATGGCTCGTTTTCTGTGTGGTTTGAACAGGGAAATTCAAGACCAAGTGGAGCTTAGACATTACTTGGATCTAGATGAAATGGTGCAAATGGCGATAAAAGTGGAGCAACAACTCAAAAGGAGAGGAGTTGGTCGTACCACACAAACTGGGAATACATCAACAACTTTGCGTTCCAACGTTGTTAAACGTGAAGAAAGCAAGGTAGTGGTCAAGCCCAAAGTTGACATTAAACAGGAGGCGCCTAAGCAGGGAATGCAAGGTAAACCTGAAACTCCTATTAATCGTTCTAGAGATATTAAATGTTTTAGGTGTCAAGGAATTGGACATATTGCTAGCCAATGTCCCAATAAAAGGGTGATGGTGTTGAATAATTATGGGGAGTATGAATCTCATAGTGAGGGAGATGATGGAGAGGATGAAGATGAGATGCCTGCATTAAAGGATCCTGATGAGGGATATGAAGCAGTTGTGGGTGAGGCATTAGTGACTAGGCGTATCATGAGTGCCCAAATCAAAGAAGAGGAGACTAATCAGCGGGAAAACTTGTTCCATACTAGATGTTTTGTCAGTGGCAAAGTTTGCAACGTTATTATAGATGGAGGAAGTTGTACCATTGTTGCTAGTCTTGAGATGGTTGAAAAATTGAGCTTGCCTACTTTGAAACATCATCAACCATATAGGCTACAGTGGTTGAACGACTGTGCTGAAGTGAAGGTGAACAAACAAGTTTTGGTTGCATTTTTGATTGGGAAGTATGTTGATGAGGTATTGTGTGATGTGGTACCAATGCATGCTTGTCATATTTTGTTAGGAAGACCATGGCAATATGATAGGATATTTACACATGATGGGTTTAGAAATAAATATTCTTTTGTACTCAAGAAAGAACCCATTGTTTTACTTTCTTTGTCCCCAAAACAAGTGTTGGAGGACCAATTGAAAAAAAAGAAGAGAGATGAGGCCGAAAGAAAGAGTGAATTAAAAAGTGAGATGGCCTTTGAAAAGAAAAATGAAATGGCTAAAAACAAAAGTGATAAAAAAATTGAGCTAGCCATACAAAAGAAAAATTAGGAAAAAGAAAATGAGAGGAAAGAGACCAAAAAGAAAATATATATGGTCCAAAAGAGTGACATGAAACAATTGCTGCACACCCATGATACACTTGTGTTGATTCTTTACAAAGAGATTCTCTTTAACACGAGTGATATAGCCGGAAATCTTCCGAGCATTGTTGTTTCCCTTTTTGTAGGAGTTTGATGATATATTTCCGGAGGAGCTACCTCAAGGAATACCACCATTGAGGGGGATTGAGCACCAAATTGATTTTGTGTCCGGAAGTGCATTACCAAATCGTCCAGCGTATAGAAGCAATCCGGAGGAGACCAAGGAGCTTCAACGGCAGGTAAGTGAATTATTAGATAGGGGTTTCGTGCGTGAGTCCATGTCTCCTTGTGCTGTACCTATTTTATTAGTTCCTAAGAAAGATGGCTCATGGCGTATGTGTGTAGATTGTAGGGCAATCAATAACATAACCATTAAATATAGGCATCCCATACATAGACTAGTTGATATGTTAGATGAATTGCATGGTGCTTGTATTTTTAGCAAGATTGACTTGAAAAGTGGTTATCACCAAATTAGGATGAGGGAAGGTGATGAGTGGAAAACGGCTTTTAAAACCAAGTACGGGTTATATAAGTGGATGGTCATGCCTTTTGGCTTAACTAACGCTCCTAGCACTTTTATGAGGTTAATGAACCATGTCTTGCGTGCATACATAGGAAAATTTGTTGTTGTTTACTTTGATGATATCCTAGTATATAGCAAATACTTGGATGAGCATGTTAATCACTTGAGACTTGTGCTAATCACACTAAGGGCTGAAAATTTATATGCTAATTTAAAGAAATGTGATTTTTGTACAAGCAAACTTGTCTTCCTTGGTTTTGTGGTAAGTTCGCAGGGGATACAAGTGGATGAGGACAAGGTAAGTGCTATTCGAGATTGGCCAACACCTGCTTCTGTTGGTCAAGTTCGAAGCTTTCATGTTCTTGCAAGCTTCTATAGGAGGTTTGTAAAAGATTTTAGCACACTGGCGGCACCGATGACGGGGGTGATTAAGAAGAACGTTCCATTCCATTGGGGCGAAGAGCAAGAGAAGTCTTTTAATATTATTAAACAAAAGTTAATTAATGCGCCTTTACTTGTTTTGCCTGATTTTTCTAATACTTTTGAAATTGAATGTGATGCTTCAGGTGTAGGTATTGGTGGTGTTTTGATGCAAGGAGGACGACCAGTGGCGTATTTTAGTGAGAAACTCAATGGAGCAGCGCTGAACTATCCAACGTATGACAAGGAGTTGTACGCGCTTGTGAGGACTTTGGAGGTGTGGCAACACTACTTGAGGCCTAAAGAGTTTGTGATTCACACGGATCATGAGTCTCTTAAGCACCTTAAGGGGCAGCAGAAGTTGAACAAGCGGCATGCCAAGTGGGTTGCTTTCATAGGTACATTTCCCTACATCATCAAGTACAAACAAGGTAAGGAAAATGTAGTGGCTGACGCATTATCACGGAGGTACGTATTAATCTCTCCCTTGGAGTCGAAAATCTTGGGATTTGAACATATGAAAGAGTTGTATTTGTTGGATGAGGATTTTAAGGAGATATTTGAAACATGTATGCATGGTCCACATGACAAATTTTATTTGCATAATGGGTTTTTATTTAGAGAAGATAGATTGTGCATTCCTAAGTCATCAATTCGTGAGTTACTTGTGAGGGAGGCACATGGTGGTGGTTTGATGGGGCACTTTGGTGTGGCTAAAACTTTGAGTTGTTTGCATGAGCATTTTTATTGACCACATATGAAACGTGATGTTGAGCGTGTTTGTGAAAAGTGCATTACTTGTAGACAAGCTAAGTCTAGAACACAACCACATGGATTGTATACACCACTTCCCGTCCCTAGTGAACCTTGGGTTGATATTTCTATGGACTTTGTTTTGGGGTTGCCTAGGACAAAGAAGGGGAGAGATTCTATATTTGTTGTTGTGGATAGATTTTCTAAGATGGCACATTTTATTGCTTGTCACAAAACTGATGATGCATATCACATTGCGGATCTATTCTTTAGAGAAGTCGCTAGGTTGCATGGCATGCCTAGGACTATTGTTTCAGACCGTGATGTTAAATTCTTGAGTTATTTTTGGAAAACGTTATGGACTAAACTTGGCACAAAATTGTTGTTTTCTACTACATGTCATCCTCAAACGGATGGACAAACTGAAGTTGTTAATAGAACATCTAGGAACACTTTTGCGTGCTATACTCAAGAAGAACTTAAAGAATTGGGAGGATTGTTTACCCTTTGTTGAGTTTGCTTATAATCGTTGCGTGCATTCTACTACAAATTATTCGCCATTTGAAATTGTATATGGTTTTAATCCTTTGACTACATTGGATTTGATGTCTTTACCTGTGAGTGAAAGGTTGAACATGGATGGAAAGAAGAAAGCTGAATTCATTAGAAGTTTGCATGAGAAGGTCAAGGATAACATCGAGAAGAAGAATTTACAATACACGAAGCAAGCCAACAAGGGAAGGAAAAAGATGGTTTTTTAAAAGGGAGATTGGGTGTGGTTGCACTTAAGGAAGGAAAGATTTCTAGAAAAGCGACGTTCAAAACTCTTACCTAGGGGTGATGGACCATTCAAGTGCTTGAAAAGATCAACGACAATGCCTACAAATTAGACCTACCAGGTGAGTATAATGTCAGCTCTACTTTTAATGTTAGTGATCTTTCGTTGTTTGATGTAGGAGATGATCAAGATTTGAGGACAAATCCTTTTCAAGAAGGGGAGAATGATGCAAATGTAGAGTTGATCAAGCACCAAAGAAAGCATGGGAGTCGTTGGAGTTGCCCGAAGGACCTATAACGAGGGGACGAAGTAAGAAGTTTAAAGATGCACTTCAAGGACTCATGATGAGCTATCAAGGAAGTCCTAAAAGTTGGATGTCTAAATTAGAGGAGGTTGAGAATCATGGGAATAATATTGGAGGTTTTTGGAATGTTATTCAAGTGCAATTGCCAAAGGTACTTCGCACCTGCGCCAGTTCAGGGACTGCACCCGCGGTCCATAATAATCAAATTTAAGAGAATATTGCCGAAGCTATACCGCACCCGCGGTCCGAAGGCGAGCACACCCGCGGTCCTTTGTATCCGAACTTCGCCGAAGCGGCACCACCGCACCCGCGGTCCAGTATACAGCGCACCCGCGGTCTATTGTCAACTTCCATGTCAAAGTTGCTAGTTATCTTCCTTAATTCTTTCTACACTACTTTTTATGGGTTTTATTAATTATATAATGCATTGTAATGACCAAAAACGAGATTATTGAAGATTGTCATCAAATACATTGAGTTCTCTCAATTTTCAAAGCTTTTAGCTTTGTTCTTCACAAGAAGAAAACCAAATCAAACTTATCAAAGATTTTCATCTTTGTGGCGTTTGTCGATTGTTCTTCGCACGGATTGTCAAAACAAGTTCTTTGAAGGTTCGTTTGAAATTCAATTGTTTTATCGTTGATATTTGTTGCTAAGTTATAATCGCTTAGAGGTGAATATCACAAAATCGTTACTTGTTTCAAAAGATCGGGACAAAATAATCGTTCCTTGTTTGTTTATTGAATTGAGGGTGCGATTTATATATTCGTACTTGCCTTTCATTCGTACGAGGATTCGTATCATTTGGTATCAGAGCTTTGGCTCATTGAATTCAAGTAAGTATCGTTGTTGTTATTTTTCAGATCTGTCTCAAATTTCATTTTGTTTTCAGATCTGTGGTATCCTTTTGTTTCTATTGTCATATCTACCAAAAACAAAAACAAAAATTTGTTCTGTTTCAAGTTTTGTGTTATCCTTTGTTCTATTTTAAGATCTGCGTTATTTCTATCATCTTTTGATAATCCAGAATTCCCGAAAAATTTGTTCTGTGTTATTCTGTCGTTCTTGTTTTTGTGCAATCCATGTGAAACAGTTGCAAGTGTTCACAAGTTGAATCTTGTTAGTTTGAAAAAAAAAATAATATATATATAAAGATTGAGCACACCTTTGAGAGAACTATCAAATTCTAGTGAAAAAAAACATTTGAGTGCGAGTGTTATTTCTTTGGAGTGATCGTGAGAATTTGGGTGAGGAAAATCTTTATTTCTACTAACATTTTATTGCAGGTACAAAATCTGAAATTAAAATGGAGAGGGAAGTAGGAGAGAGTTCGAACCAAGGGTTATCTAAGATTCAAATGGAGGCGTTATTTGGGCATTTTAGTAGAATGTTGAGGACCGAGTTGGATCCTTTATATGAGAGGTTGGATAGGCTTGAAGTTAGTACGAGTGAAAATAAATCTAAGCCTAAAGGTTTAGGTAGAGTGGATGAAGAAGAGAATGATTATGATTTGGAAGGAGAAGAGGAGCGCCAAAACGAGAATTGGGGTAGAAGCGGAAGAGGTAGAGGATTTGGTAGGGGAAGAAGAGAAGCCTTACGTGGTAGGTACGTGATGAGAATAAGGAAGATAATAACATAGGTAGCATTAAGATGAAAATTCCGTCGTTCCATGGTAAGTCGGATCCAGAGGCTTATTTAGAATGGGAAAAGCGAGTTGAATTTGTGTTTGATTGTCACCATTATTCCGAACAAAAGAAGGTTGAGTTGGCCGTGGTTAAATTTTTTGATTATGCACTTATTTGGTGGGATCAATTAGTGACCATTAAGAGAAGATGCAATGAGAGGCCTATAGAAACTTGGGCGGAGATGAAAAGCGTAATGAGGAAGAGGTTTGTACCAAATCACTACTATAGAGAAATGTTTAAGAAGTTACAAACTTTGAGACAAGGTGTGAAGAGTGTTGAGGACTACTATAAAGAATTGGAAGTAGTCATGATTAGAGCAAACATAGATGAGGATAGTGAGGCTACTATGGCTCGTTTTCTGTGTGGTTTGAACAGGGAAATTCAAGACCAAGTGGAGCTTAGACATTACTTGGATCTAGATGAAATGGTGCAAATGGCGATAAAAGTGGAGCAACAACTCAAAAGGAGAGGAGTTGGTCGTACCACACAAACTGGGAATACATCAACAACTTTGCGTTCCAACGTTGTTAAACGTGAAGAAAGCAAGGTAGTGGTCAAGCCCAAAGTTGACATTAAACAGGAGGCGCCTAAGCAGGGAATGCAAGGTAAACCTGAAACTCCTATTAATCGTTCTAGAGATATTAAATGTTTTAGGTGTCAAGGAATTGGACATATTGCTAGCCAATGTCCCAATAAAAGGGTGATGGTGTTGAATAATTATGGGGAGTATGAATCTCATAGTGAGGGAGATGATGGAGAGGATGAAGATGAGATGCCTGCATTAGAGGATCCTGATGAGGGATATGAAGCAGTTGTGGGTGAGGCATTAGTGACTAGGCGTATCATGAGTGCCCAAATCAAAGAAGAGGAGACTAATCAGCGGGAAAACTTGTTCCATACTAGATGTTTTGTCAGTGGCAAAGTTTGCAACGTTATTATAGATGGAGGAAGTTGTACCATTGTTGCTAGTCTTGAGATGGTTGAAAAATTGAGCTTGCCTACTTTGAAACATCATCAACCATATAGGCTACAGTGGTTGAACGACTGTGCTGAAGTGAAGGTGAACAAACAAGTTTTGGTTGCATTTTTGATTGGGAAGTATGTTGATGAGGTATTGTGTGATGTGGTACCAATGCATGCTTGTCATATTTTGTTAGGAAGACCATGGCAATATGATAGGATATTTACACATGATGGGTTTAGAAATAAATATTCTTTTGTACTCAAGAAAGAACCCATTGTTTTACTTTCTTTGTCCCCAAAACAAGTGTTGGAGGACCAATTGAAAAAAAAGAAGAGAGATGAGGCCGAAAGAAAGAGTGAATTAAAAAGTGAGATGGCCTTTGAAAAGAAAAATGAAATGGCTAAAAACAAAAGTGATAAAAAAATTGAGCTAGCCATACAAAAGAAAAATTAGGAAAAAGAAAATGAGAGGAAAGAGACCAAAAAGAAAATATATATGGTCCAAAAGAGTGACATGAAACAATTGCTGCACACCCATGATACACTTGTGTTGATTCTTTACAAAGAGATTCTCTTTAACACGAGTGATATAGCCGGAAATCTTCCGAGCATTGTTGTTTCCCTTTTTGTAGGAGTTTGATGATATATTTCCGGAGGAGCTACCTCAAGGAATACCACCATTGAGGGGGATTGAGCACCAAATTGATTTTGTGTCCGGAAGTGCATTACCAAATCGTCCAGCGTATAGAAGCAATCCGGAGGAGACCAAGGAGCTTCAACGGCAGGTAAGTGAATTATTAGATAGGGGTTTCGTGCGTGAGTCCATGTCTCCTTGTGCTGTACCTATTTTATTAGTTCCTAAGAAAGATGGCTCATGGCGTATGTGTGTAGATTGTAGGGAAATCAATAACATAACCATTAAATATAGGCATCCCATACATAGACTAGTTGATATGTTAGATGAATTGCATGGTGCTTGTATTTTTAGCAAGATTGACTTGAAAAGTGGTTATCACCAAATTAGGATGAGGGAAGGTGATGAGTGGAAAACGGCTTTTAAAACCAAGTACGGGTTATATAAGTGGATGGTCATGCCTTTTGGCTTAACTAACGCTCCTAGCACTTTATGAGGTTAATGAACCATGTCTTGCGTGCATACATAGGAAAATTTGTTGTTGTTTACTTTGATGATATCCTAGTATATAGCAAAGACTTGGATGAGCATGTTAATCACTTGAGACTTGTGCTAATCACACTAAGGGCTGAAAATTTATATGCTAATTTAAAGAAATGTGATTTTTGTACAAGCAAACTTGTCTTCCTTGGTTTTGTGGTAAGTTCGCAGGGGATACAAGTGGATGAGGACAAGGTAAGTGCTATTCGAGATTGGCCAACACCTGCTTCTGTTGGTCAAGTTCGAAGCTTTCATGTTCTTGCAAGCTTCTATAGGAGGTTTGTAAAAGATTTAGCACAATGGCGGCACCGATGACGACGGTGATTAAGAAGAACGTTCCATTATATTGGGGCGAAGAGCAAGAGAAGTCTTTTAATATTATTAAACAAAAGTTAATTAATGCGCCTTTACTTGTTTTGCCTGATTTTTCTAATACTTTTGAAATTGAATGTGATGCTTCAGGTGTAGGTATTGGTGGTGTTTTGATGCAAGGAGGACGACCAGTGGCGTATTTTAGTGAGAAACTCAATGGAGCAGCGCTGAACTATCCAACGTATGACAAGGAGTTGTACGCGCTTGTGAGGACTTTGGAGGTGTGGCAACACTACTTGAGGCCTAAAGAGTTTGTGATTCACACGGATCATGAGTCTCTTAAGCACCTTAAGGGGCAGCAGAAGTTGAACAAGCGGCATGCCAAGTGGGTTGCTTTCATAGGTACATTTCCCTACATCATCAAGTACAAACAAGGTAAGGAAATGTAGTGGCTGACGCATTATCACGGAGGTACGTATTAATCTCTCCCTTGGAGTCGAAAATCTTGGGATTTGAACATATGAAAGAGTTGTATTTGTTGGATGAGGATTTTAAGGAGATATTTGAAACATGTATGCATGGTCCACATGACAAATTTTATTTGCATAATGGGTTTTATTTAGAGAAGATAGATTGTGCATTCCTAAGTCATCAATTCGTGAGTTACTTGTGAGGGAGGCACATGGTGGTGGTTTGATGGGGCACTTTGGTGTGGCTAAAACTTTGAGTTGTTTGCATGAGCATTTTTATTGACCACATATGAAACGTGATGTTGAGCGTGTTTGTGAAAAGTGCATTACTTGTAGACAAGCTAAGTCTAGAACACAATCACATGGATTGTATACACCACTTCCCGTCCCTAGTGAACCTTGGTTTGATATTTCTATGGACTTTGTTTTGGGGTTGCCTAGGACAAAGAAGGGGAGAGATTCTATATTTGTTGTTGTGGATAGATTTTCTAAGATGGCACATTTTATTGCTTGTCACAAAACTGATGATGCATATAACATTGCGGATCTATTCTTTAGAGAAGTCGCTAGGTTGCATGGCATGCCTAGGACTATTGTTTCAGACCGTGATGTTAAATTCTTGAGTTATTTTTGGAAAACGTTATGGACTAAACTTGGCACAAAATTGTTGTTTTCTACTACATGTCATCCTCAAACGGATGGACAAACTGAAGTTGTTAATAGAACTCTAGGAACACTTTTGCGTGCTATACTCAAGAAGAACTTAAAGAATTGGGAGAATTGTTTACTCTTAGTTGAGTTTGCTTATAATCGTTGCGTGCATTCTACTACAAATTATTCGCCATTTGAAATTGTATATGGTTTTAATCCTTTGACTACATTGGATTTGATGTCTTTACCTGTGAGTGAAAGGTTGAACATGGATGGAAAGAAGAAAGCTGAATTCATTAGAAGTTTGCATGAGAAGGTCAAGGATAACATCGAGAAGAAGAATTTACAATACACGAAGCAAGCCAACAAGGGAAGGAAAAGATGGTTTTTGAAAAGGGAGATTGGGTGTGGTTGCACTTAAGGAAGGAAAGATTTCCAGAAAAGCGACGTTCAAAACTCTTACCTAGGGGTGATGGACCATTCAAGTGCTTAAAAAGATCAACGACAATGCCTACAAATTAGACCTACCAGGTGAGTATAATGTCAGCTCTACTTTTAATGTTAGTGATCTTCGTTGTTTGATGTAGGAGGATGATCAAGATTTGAGGACAAATCCTTTTCAAGAAGGGGAGAATGATGTAAATGTAGAGTTGATCAAGCACCAAAGAAAGCATGGGAGTCGTTGGAGTTGCCCGAAGGACCTATAACGAGGGGACGAAGTAAGAAGTTTAAAGATGCACTTCAAGGACTCATGATGAGCTATCAAGGAAGTCCTACAAGTTGGATGTCTAAATTAGAGGAGGTTGAGAATCATGAGAATAATATTAGAGGTTTTTGGAATGTTATTCAAGTGCAATTGCCGAAGGTACTTCGCACCGCGCCAGTTCAGGGACTGCACCCGCGGTCCATAATAATCAAATTTAAGAGAATATTGCCGAAGCTATACCGCACCCGCGGTCCGAAGGCGAGCGCACCCGCGGTCCTTTGTATCCGAACTTCGCCGAAGCGGCACCACCGCACCCGCGGTCCAGTATGCAGCGCACCCGCGGTCTATTGTCAACTTCCGTGTCAAGTTGCTAGTTATCTTCCTTAATGCTTTCTACACTACTTTTTATGGGTTTTATTAATTATATAATGCATTGTAATGACCAAAAACGAGATTATTGAAGATTGTCATCAAATACATTGAGTTCTCTCAATTTTCAAAGCTTTTAGCTTTGTTCTTCACAAGAAGAAAACCAAATCAAACTTATCAAAGATTTTCATCTTTGTGGCGTTTGTCGATTGTTCTTCGCACGGATTGTCAAAACAAGTTCTTTGAAGGTTCGTTTGAAATTCAATTGTTTTAATCGTTGATATTTGTTGCTAAGTTATAATCACTTAGAGGTGAATATCACAAAATCGTTACTTGTTTCAAAAGATCGTGACAAATAATCGTTCCTTGTTTGTTATTGAATTGAGAGTGCGATTTATATATTCGTGCTTGCCTTTCATTCGTACGAGGATTCGTTTCATTTGGTATCCGAGCTTTGGCTCATTGAATTCAAGTAAGTATCGTTATTGTTATTTTTCAGATCTGTCTCAAATTTCATTTTGTTTTCAGATCTGTGGTATCCTTTTGTTTCTATTGTCATATCTACCAAAAACAAAAACAAAAATTTGTTCTGTTTCAAGTTTTGTGTAATCCTTTGTTCTATTTTAAGATCTGCGTTATTTCTATCATCTTTTGATAATCCAGAATTCCCGAAAAATTTGTTCTGTGTTATTCTGTCGTTCTTGTTTTTGTGCAATCCATGTGAAACAGTTGCAAGTGTTCACAAGATGAATCTTGTTAGTTTGAAAAAAAAATAATATATATATAAAGATTGAGCACACCTTTGAGAGAACTATCAAATTATAGTGAAAAAAAACATTTGAGTGCGAGTGTTATTTCTTTGGAGTGATCGTGAGAATTTGGGTGAGGAAAATCTTTATTTCTACTAACATTTTATTGCAGGTACAAAATCTGAAATTAAAATGGAGAGGGAAGTAGGAGAGAGTTCGAACCAAGGGTTATCTAAGGTTCAAATGGAGGCGTTATTTGGGCATTTTAGTAGAATGTTGAGGACCGAGTTGGATCCTTTATATGAGAGGTTGGATATGCTTGAAGTTAGTACGAGTGAAAATAAATCTAAGCCTAAAGGTTTGGGTAGAGTGGATGAAGAAGAGAATGATTATGATTTGGAAGGAGAAGAGGAGCGCCAAAACGAGAATTGGGGTAGAAGCGGAAGAGGTAGAGGATTTGGTAGGGGAAGAAGAGAAGCCTTACGTGGTAGGTACGTGATGGGAATAAGGAAGATAATAACATAGGTAGCATTAAGATGAAAATTCCGTCGTTCCATGGTAAGTCGGATCCAGAGGCTTATTAGAATGAAAAAAGCGAGTTGAATTTGTGTTTGATTGTCACCATTATTCCGAACAAAAGAAGGTTGAGTTGGCCGTGGTTGAATTTTTTGATTATGCACTTATTTGGTGGGATCAATTAGTGACCACTAAGAGAAGATGCAATGAGAGGCCTATAGAAACTTGGGCGGAGATGAAAAGCGTAATGAGGAAGAGGTTTGATCTACTGAAAGATTTTGAATGCGAGATCTTTCAGTAGATGGCTTGATCTACTGAAAGATTTTGATTGCGAGATCAAATACTATCCAGGGAAGTCAAATGCAGCAGCAGATGCCTTGAGTCGAAAGGTTTGTGCCCTATCCTTATCGACCATAGGTGTGACTAATATGATTGAAGACTGTTGTTTGTCTGGATTAGCATTTGATACAAGTAGTAGACCATTGCTACTTGCTTCGATTCAAATTGAACAAGATATTATTATGCGAATCAAAGAAGCGCAGAGAACTGATGAGAATATTCAGAAGTCAATTCAGATGGTCAGATCAGGACATCAGTCAGAATATCAGGTACATGATTATGTTCTGTACGTGAATAACCGTATTGTAGTGCCAGATGTTTCAGAGTTGAAACAACAGATATTGTCAGCAGCGCACTGTAGTCGGTTCAGCATTCACCCTGGTGGCAAAAAGATGTACAATGACTTGAAGACACAGTTCTGGTAGAAACAGATGAAATCAGATGTTGCCGAATATGTGTTTAAGTGCTTAAATTGCCAACAGGTGAAGGACAAAAGAAAGAAGCCCGGAGGTTTACTTCAGAGTTTGTCTATTCCTGAATGGAAATGGGATCACATTTCCATGTATTTCGTGACGAAGTTACCTCGATCATCCCGGGGTTGTGATAGACAGATTAACCAAATCAGCGTGTTTTATTCCGTACAGAACGACGTACAGACATGATCAGATGGCTGAGATATATGTCCGAGAAGTAGTCAGATTACATGGTGTGCCGAAGTCTATCGTATTAGACCGTGATCCACGATTCACTTCTCACTTTTGGCACAGTCTGCAGCAGGCTTTAGGTACGACATTACACCTGAGTATTGCTTATCATCCTCAGACTGACGGACAGTCAGAGCGGACTATCCAGACTTTAGAGGACATGTTGAGAGCTGTAGTGCTAGATTTCGGCACTAGTTGGCAAGATTCACTACCGTTGTGTGAATTCTTATACAACAACAGCTATCAAACGAGCATAGAGATGGCACCGTTTAAAGCTTTGTATGGCAAGAAATGCAGATCTCCTCTATATTGGGATGATATATCTGAGGTACCAGAACTTGGGCTGATATGATTCGAGAGATGAATGAGAAAGTGAAGATCATTCAGAAAAGAATGAAGACAACACAGGATAGGCAAGCCAAGTATGCCAATATCAGACGTAGACCATTAGTATTTGAACAAGAAGACAGAGTGTTTTTGAAGATTCACCTTTCCGAGGCATTGTCAGATTTGGCAAGCGTGGGAAATTGTCTCCTAGATACGTCGGTCCATACGAGATTCTTGAGAAGATTGGCGATCGAGCATATCGACTAGCTCTTCCTCCTTCTCTATCCGGGATACATGACGTTTTTCATTTATCGATGCTGCGTAGATACATGCCAGATTATTCTCATGTCATTCGGCCTGACGAAGCTGAGCTGGATCAAACGTTGAGTTATATTGAACAACCGATACAGATTCTTGATCGGAAAGAGAAACAGCTCAGAACGAAGACTATTCCACTAGTGAAAGTCCAGTGGAGTCGTCATGGCACCGAGGAAGCGACTTGGGAGACAGAAGCAGATATGAGACAGAGATATCCCGAGTTATTCTCATGATGTGAGTATTTATTCAGCTTTTGATTTTTCCTGCTGTTTTTACATACTTTGATTAATTGATTCACGTTCGAGGACGAACTAATATCAAAGAGGGGGAGAAAATGTAATGCCCTAGATTGCATGTGGATAGAATGAAAAGATAAAGTGTTGCTTGAGAAAGGGACCGCACCCGCGCCTAAAGAAGCACCGCACCCGCGGTGCATGGACACAGAAAGTTGCCAATTTTACAGTAGGGTCACCGCACCCGCGGTCCAAGAAAGAGTGCACCCGCGGTTGATGGACAGAGAGTTGGAAAGTAGTTACAGAAATGACACCGCACCCGCGGTTCAAACGTGACCGCACCTGCGTTGATGTTACCCGCACCCCGCGGTCTTATATGTAGCGAACCCGCGGTCGACGTTTATGCAAATATGGATGGACCGCCGAAGCTTGAGCGCAGCCGCGGTTCATGAACTACCGCACCCCGCGGTCATGCGTGTTACTTGAAAAATATGACACTTGCCCCTCAACATGCAAGATATATATATATGGTTGTCATTCATTTCTTCCTCAATTTCAGCAGATGGAACGAGAGAGAGAGACTTCAAGAATTCCTTCATGCTCTATTTCTTTTAAAAATTGATTGTATAAGATATCTTCTTCAGAATTTTAATTATAGTTCAGATTTGTGATCTTCTCAACCAAGGCTACAAGAAGAGGTAATATTGTTCAATTCCAACATGATTCAGATTTTATGTGTTGGAGAAATTATGATATGGTTACTATTAGAGATTCTTGAGATTATAGATGTCGTATATTCGCAACCCGGATCGAGAAATAGTACCGTATGCATTTGTTATGAATTTTAGCATATCTTGATTGAGAATATGCGATTTTGAGTACTATTATGTGCTTATAATGAGGATTATGAGTTGAGACTTATGAATTGTTGATATATGTTGAGAATTGGATTGACCGGTATCGGGAAATTACGTCGTTATGCGTCAAATTGTACCGAGATCAAGTATTGAATTGGATATGTGTTGATTGAGATTAGAGATTGATAGAATGCATCTTGAATATGTCGTTTCAGATTGATATTGACAGATTCGACAACGAGACTTCGACTGCTACGAACGACAAGAAAGGTATAATTCATGTTTTGTTTGGGGAAGACACAACTCAAATGAGATTCAATTTGAGTTTCCCAACCAAATCACATACTAGAATTGTTGTTTATCTTTTGATATGAATTTGATTTGTTTATAGATTTATATTCAAATCTCTTGATAGGATGCTGTCTTGTTTATAGATTTATATTCAAGCCTTTGAGAAAGGAGAGTCATTGGCAGACTTGCCAAACTAGATGTTCGGTGGTATCGACGCTTCGGATCAGATTCACTCCGATTGTAGACATTCGATACAGACATGACCGAAGTCTAGGAATAAGACGTACAAATACCCCGATTGGGAGGGTAGGTGACAGACAGTGACGTCTTATTCACACCGGGATCCCTAGTGTAGAGTCGAGTCGAGTCAAGACATGATTTGATTTGAATTGCATGTTTATATAGATTGGTTTCATAGACTATGGAGCCCATTATTGCTTTGATCCTTGAGTTATGATTATGTATCAGCATGTACACATGTTTTATACTGAGATTTGTTCTCACCGGAGTTTCCGGCTGTTGTTATGCCTGTGTGTGCGCATAACAACAGGTGGGGCAGGATCTGGGTCACGTCAGAGATGAGAGATGGACATAGCGTGGTGATCACGGGCGTAGCAGATGAACTAGTAGTTGTACTTTTGATATATACTGTATTTAATTTCTGGTTTGTAGAATATGATTAAAACGAGACATCTATATTATGTTTGTTGTAATGAAGTGAATATAGAATTATCTTGTGCTTGAGTTGTAAACATTTGATTTAATGTTAAAAGCAAAATCTTGACCCGTATTTTTGAACAAGGATCCGATTAATCCCGAAAAGAATTGAGTTAGAGCCCGGGTCCCCACAACAGGTGGTATCAGAGCATTAGGTTCTGTAGACTGAGATAGAATAGAATGAGCGGGGTAGATCGAGTCTTCTTCCTTGCTTTTGATGTGCTAGCATGATTTAATGCTTTCCCTATTATATGTTGTATTGTATCTGAGTTGCTTTACAGCATGTACTTGTAAAGACTGAATCAGAACTGATTCTGGATCAGAGATATATGATCAGAGGAGGGCTGAGACAGATTGTATAGATTGTATCCTAATTGTTTGATAATCAGATATGCCGCCTAGAAGAATGCCACAACCTGCAGGTCAAGTGCCAGAACAGGGTAGTACGTCGGGTACTCGGATGGATGTGACTGCGACATCGATGGAGACTTTGTTGAAGAGATTTCAATAATTCCATCCACCTACTGTAAGGCTCGAGATTTATTAGTCTTCATTGATGTGATATTCGGAAGATATGAGCATGCATGACATGTAATGAGAAGCAATAAATGAGATTATGAAGTTTGCATAAAGTCTAGACCGCACCCGCGCTACGAACAAGACCGCACTCGCGGTTGATGGAAGAAGAGTTGGAGATTAATTACGGAAGTGACACCGCACCCGCGGTGCTAGACAGACCGCACCCGCGGTGTTGTACCAGTAGGGTCAGCGCACCCGCGTTAAAAGACAGAGCGCACCCGCGGTCCAAGCTTCGGGGAAAGTTGATGCATATCAATACATGGAGCGCACCCGCGGTGCAAAAGTGAGCGCACCCGCGGTGCGACGTGCAGTATGAAGGTTTAGCCATTTGTTTGACATGCAATTGAGATATATATAGTATTGATTCTCACGATTTCAGCATAAGAAATCGTGGGTTTTCCTTCAACAAATTTCTTAAAGCCTTTCATATCTTCAAATAGTGATTTTGAGATATCCGTGTATCAGAAGTCGAATCCGAACATAGTATCGTACTCCTCTCGCTACGAGCTATACAAGGACGTAAGTTTCGTTACGTTTAGACATGATTTGAATTTATGATATTGTCAGAATTGAATATGAATCAGATATGATGTTTCTGCTACGTAGACATGGTATAACTGAAGTCAGATTAAAGAATAGACTGTTTATGAAATTGTTATGAATTTCAGAGTTGAATTAGTTGAGATTCTATATCAGAGTTGTGTTATTATTCAGATTATGAGTTGTACTGATACTGATTATGAATTCTGGTATTATATCTGTGATGTTAAGATAGACGGGGTTATCGTGACTGTATTGTTATGCCGTCTAAACATCAGTAGATTGATATTGATCAGATTCAGTAATGATTTCGATTGTACCGTGATATCATTGATATGAATTAGATTGTATCTTGTTCAGATATGGATCAAATTACATACTGATTTGAGTATTGATCAGAACAGGTCTTGAATTGAGTTATATACTGATATGGTATTTATATGATCGTCATTATCAGATTTGGATATGGACAGATTGGAATACAATACTTCGTCTTCATCAGACCGAGAAGAGAAAGGTATAAATGGATGTCAATTGGGAGATCGACTTGAGTTAGATTTAACTCGAGTTTCCCTAAACCACATACTTGTATGGTATTGTTTTTTACCTTTGTGTTTTAATGAGTATGTTTATTCTATTGAATTAGAAGTAGAAAGCAGAGAGCTATTAAGTAAGAGTCACTGACAGAGGGGTTAGATTTTGACAGACTTGTCACTGACCCATTGCACATTGTCAGAATAGGCTTAGTCTTGGTAGATACGCCAAGGCACTGGACGTTTGGTATATCGTTATGCTTCAAATACAGATAGCATTCTATTCGATATAGATTAGACCAAAGTCCAGAAATAAGAACGTACCGCCACTGCGACTGGTAGTAGTAGGTGGGAGACTTGTTACGTTCTTATTCACCGGGATCCCTAGATTAAAATGAGAGATGAGTCGAGTTTTAGATATTGAGACTAGAATTTGATTTACAGATCCGTATTGATTTATGTTTCGTAGATTACGATTCATGTTTTATTTACAAACTGGTATGGATACATGTTGTTTGATTATGCTACATGTGATAAGATATAATTCATGCTTTATGTTAATTCAGTTAACTGCATGTATACATTATTTATACTGGGATTTTTCTCACCGGACTATCCGGCTGTTGTCTTGTTTGTATGTGTGCATGACAACAGGTGGGGCAGGATCAGGGTCAAGAGGATGATGAGAGATCGAGATTAGAGTGGTGATTCCGGACTTGAATGTAGACTTGGTTTAATACTGAAAATTAGTAGCTGAACCTTAGACTAGTTTGAATAATTGTTGTACATTATTGTACTTTTATACTGAGATGTTATTAGTTAAATTCCATTACGTTCCGCACTTATATTTTAAAAAGAAAAATTTTTAGACCCTGTTTATCTTAAATGATAATTAAATCCCAAAGATGATTAAGAAGATGATTAGCGTCCGGGTCCCCACACCTACCTTGAAGGGCACAGAAAATGCAATGGATTGTGAAAGCTGGTTGGATGATATAGAAATGTTATTTAAATCACTTGCCTATACAGATGAACGTAGGGTGAAGCTGATTGGGCATCAATTGCAAGAAGTGGCCAAGAGTTGGTGGCTAACGGCGAAACGAGCCTTAGAACATCGAGGTATTGATATTACTTGGAAAGTATTTAAAGATGAATTTTATCAACGTTTCTTTCCAGTGTCGTATCGAAAAGACAAAGGGGCCGAATTTGCCAACTTGAGACAGGGGCAATGGAACATAGAGGAGTATGTTGCCAAATTCTCGTCTTTACTTCGATTTGCACCTCACGTAGCATGGAATGATGAGGCAGTTGCCGATCAATTCATAAATGGTTTGAATCCGGATATCTTCACTTAGTGAACACGGGACGACCCAACACCTTTTCTGATGCACTGAACAGAGCGAAAGGAGCAGAGGCTGGCTTGATTAGGCAGCGAGGAGCTTCCTATAGTGCTCAGAGTCAGAGACAGCCACAACCTACCGCACAGTTTCCACCACCTCCTCCTCGATTTGATAGTGGAAGCAGTAGTAGTGGAAAGAAAGATTTTTTGAAAGTTAAGGGTAAGCAGTTTAAGAGATCAGGGAGCAGTTCGTCGAGCTCCAGTGGATCAAGACAGAGAGGTCCTGGCCAGAGTACAGATGTGATAGGTGTGTATTGCACTACTTGTGGAGGCCGACGTGCCACAGAGCAGTGTCAAGGAGTGATGGGCAGATGTAACATATGTAAGCAACAGGGACATTTCGCCAGAGTCTGTCCCCAGAGGAGTGCCCAGAGACTTCAGAGTGCAGGGTCATCAACATCAGTGACTCAGCCTGAGAGGCAAGCTTCGTCTGTCCATTCCTTCCATCCCACGCCTACACAGTCCCAACCTAGAGCCAGAGGTGGCCAGACTGTGAGCCAACCTCCCAGACAACAGGCTAGGGTGTTTGCACTAACCGAGGAGCAAGCTCAGGATGCGCCAGACGATGTGATTGCAGGTAACTGTTTTCTTTGCGGTTATCCTGCATATTGATAGATACAGGTGCATCACATACATTCATATCGGAACGTTTTGCATTGACACATGCATTGCCTGTAGATTCATTGTCTGCTGTAGTGTCTATTTCTTCTCCGTTGGAAAGTGCTCTGATATCTGTGACTTCAATTAGACATTGCTTACTACAGTTTGAAGGGCATGAGATCGATTTAGAATGTGTTGTACTTGGTTTATCTGATTTTGATTGTATTGTCGGGATTGACATGTTGACTAAGTACAGAGCCACCGTAGACTGTTTTCACAAGATTGTCAGATTCAGACCTGAAATGACAGAGGAGTGGAAATTCTACTGTAAGGGTTCTAGATCTCGGATTCCCTTAGTATCTGCTCTGACTATGAGTAAATGGTTGCAACAAGCAGAAGGTTCCTTATTTATTCAGTAGATTTACTGAAATCGAGCCCGGCATTGGCAGATTTGCCAGTAGTACGGGAGTTTGCAGATGTATTTCCTGACGAGATTCCAGGGTTACCTCCAGCCCGAGAGGTAGATTTTAGCATTGATCTTATTCCAGGTACCGTTCCTATTTCGAGAGCTCCGTATAGGATGGCGCCGATAGAACTGAAAGAATTGAAAGCACAACTAGAAGATCTTCTAGCCAAGGGATATATCAGACCCACTGTATCTCCTTGGGGCGCACCAGTACTATTTGTACGAAAGAAAGACGGTTCTATGCGATTATGTATTGACTACCGGCAACTGAACAAGGCGACGGTAAAGAATAAATATCCTTTGCCTCGTATCGACGACTTATTTGATCAGTTGCAGGGATCATCTATCTATTCCAAGATCGATCTGAGATCTGAATATCACCAGCTGCGAGTACGAGATATTGATATACCAAAGACAGCATTCCGAACCAGGTAACATGACAATTTATTGTCATGCCTTTTGGTTTAACGAATGCTCCAGCGGTGTTTATGGGACTGATGAACCGCGTCTTTCAGAGATTTAGATGAGTTTGTGATTGTTTTTATTGATGATATTTTGGTGTATTCAAAGAATTTGAATGAGCAGCAGAGCATCTAAGAATTGTATTGCAGACACTGAGAAATAGAGGCTGTATGCTAAATTCAAAGTGTGAGTTTTGGTTGAATCAAGTTGTTTTCTTGGGTCATATTATATCCGGAGATGGTATTTCTGTAGATCCGAGTAAAGTGGAAACTGTGATAAGTTGGCCGAGACCGACTTCTGTACCAGAGATACGCAGTTTCATGGGTCTAGCAGGGGTACTATAGACGATTCATCAAAGATTTCTCCAATATTGCTGATGCAAATGTAGTTGAACAAGCACCAAATAAAGCATGGGAGTCGTTGGAGTTGCCCGAAGGACCTATAACGAGGGGACGAAGTAAGAAGTTTAAAGATGCACTTCAAGGACTTATGATGAGCTATCAAGGAAGTCCTACAAGTTGGATGTCTAAATTAGAGGAGGTTGAGAATCATGGGAATAATATTGGAGGTTTTTGGAATGTTATTCAAGTGCAATTGCCGAAGGTACAGCGCACCCGCGCAGTTCAGGGACTGCACCCGCGGTCCATAATAATCAAATTTAAGATAATATTGCCGAAGCTATACCGCACCCGCGGTCCAAGGCGAGCGCACCCGCGGAAGGCGAGCGCACCCGCGCTCCTATAAGGACCGCGGCACCCGCGGTCCTTTGCATCCGAACTTCGCCGAAGCGGCACCGCACCCGCGGTCCAGTATGCAGCGCACCCACGGTCTGTTGTCAACTTCCGTGTCAAAGTTGCTAGTTATCTTCTTTAATGCTTTCTACACTACTTTTATGGGTTTTATTAATTATATAATGCATTGTAATGACCAAAAACGAGATTATTGAAGATTGATATCAAATGGAGTTCTCTCAATTTTCAAAGCTTTTAGCTTTGTTCTTCACAAGAAGAAAACCAAATCAAACTTATCAAAGATTTTCATCTTTGTGGCGTTTGTCGATTGTTCTTCGCACGATTGTCAAAACAAGTTATTTGAAGGTTCGTTTGAAATTCAATTGTTTTATCGTTGATATTTGTTGCTAAGTTATAATCGCTTAGAGGTGAATATCACAAAATCGTTACTTGTTTCAAAAGATCGGGACAAAATAATCATTCCTTGTTTGTTATTAATTGAGGGTGCGATTTATATATTCGTGCTTGCCTTTCATTCGTACGAGGATTCGTATCATTTGGTATCAGAGCTTTGGCTCATTGAATTCAAGTAAGTATCGTTGTTGTTATTTTTCAGATCTGTCTCAAATTTCATTTTGTTTTCAGATCTGTGGTATCCTTTTGTTTCTATTGTCATATCTACCAAAAACAAAAACAAAAATTTGTTCTGTTTCAAGTTTTGTGTTATCCTTTGTTCTATTTTAAGATCTGCGTTATTTCTATCATCTTTTGATAATCCAGAATTCCCGAAAAATTTGTTTGTGTTATTCTGTCGTTCTTGTTTTTGTGCAATCCATGTGAAAGTTGCAAGTGTTCACAAGTTGAATCTTGTTAGTTTGAAAAAAAAATATATTATATAAAGATTGAGCACACCTTTGAGAGAACTATCAAATTCTAGTGAAAAAAACATTTAGTGCGAGTGTTATTTCTTTGGAGTGATCGTGAGAATTTGGGTGAGGAAAATCTTTTATTTCTACTAACATTTTATTGCAGGTACAAAATCTGAAATTAAAATGGAGAGGGAAGTAGGAGAGAGTTCGAACCAAGGGTTATCTAAGGTTCAAATGGAGGCGTTATTTGGGCATTTTAGTAGAATGTTGAGGGCCGAGTTGGATCCTTTATATGAGAGGTTGGATAGGCTTGAAGTTAGTACGAGTGAAAATAAATCTAAGCCTAAAGGTTTGGGTAGAGTGGATGAAATAGAGAATGATTATGATTTGGAAGGAGAAGAGGAGAGCCAAAACGAGAATTGGGGTAGAAGCGGAAGAGGTAGAGGATTTGGTAGGGGAAGAAGAGAAGCCTTACGTGGTAGGTACGATGATGGGAATAAGGAAGATAATAACATAGGTAGCATTAAGATGAAAATTCCGTCGTTCCATGGTAAGTCGGATCCAGAGGCTTATTTAGAATGGGAAAAGCGAGTTGAATTTGTGTTTGATTGTCACCATTATTCCGAACAAAAGAAGGTTAGGTTGGCCGTGGTTGAATTTTTTGATTATGCACTTATTTGGTGGGATCAATTAGTGACCACTAAGAGAAGATGCAATGGAGGCCTATAAAATTGGGCGAGATGAAAAGCAATGAGGAAGTGATTTTAATCACTACTATAGAAATGTTTAAGAAGTTACAAACTTTGAGACAAGGTGTGAAGAGTGTTGAGGACTACTATAAAGAATTGGAAGTAGTCATGATTAGAGCAAACATAGATGAGGATAGTGAGGCTACTATGGCTCGTTTTCTGTGTGGTTTGAACAGGGAAATTCAAGACCAAGTGGAGCTTAGACATTACTTGGATCTAGATGAAATGGTGCAAATGGCGATAAAAGTGGAGCAACAACTCAAAAGGAGAGGAGTTGGTCGTACCACACAAACTGGGAATACATCAACACCTTTGCGTTCCAACGTTGTTAAACGTGAAGAAAGCAAGGTAGTGGTCAAGCCCAAAGTTGACATTAAACAGGAGGCGCCTAAGCAGGGAATGCAAGGTAAACCTGAAACTCCTATTAATCGTTCTAGAGATATTAAATGTTTTAGGTGTCAAGGAATTGACATATTGCTAGCCAATTCCCAATAAAAGGGTGATGGTGTTGAATAATTATGGGGAGTATGAATCTCATAGTGAGGGAGATGATGGAGAGGATGAAGATGAGATGCCTGCATTAGAGGATCCTGATGAGGGATATGAAGCAGTTGTGGGTGAGGCATTAGTGACTTGGCGTATCATGAGTGCCCAAATCAAAGAAGAGGAGACTAATCAGCGGGAAAACTTGTTCCATACTAGATGTTTTGTCAGTGGCAAAGTTCGCAACGTTATTATAGATGGAGGAAGTTGTACCATTGTTGCTAGTCTTGAGATGGTTGAAAAATTGAGCTTGCCTACTTTGAAACATCATCAACCATATAGGCTACAGTGGTTGAACGACTGTGCTGAAGTGAAGGTGAACAAACAAGTTTTGGTTGCATTTTCGATTGGGAAGTATGTTGAGGGTATTGTGTGATGTGGTACCAATGCATGCTTGTCATATTTTGTTAGGAAGACCATGGCAATATGATAGGCAATTTACACATGATGGGTTTAGAAATAAATATTCTTTTGTACTCAAGAAAGAACCCATTGTTTTACTTTCTTTGTCCCCAAAACAAGTGTTGTAGGACCAATTGAAAAAAAAGAAGAGAGATGAGGCCGAAAAAAGTGTGAATTAAAAAGTGAGATGACCTTTGAAAAGAAAAATGAAATGGCTAAAACAAAAGTGATAAAAAAATTGAGATAGCCATACAAAGAAAAATTAGGAAAAAGAAAATGAGAGGAAAGAGACCAAAAGAAATATATATGGTCCAAAAGAGTGACATGAAACAATTGTGCACAACCATGATACACTTGTGTTGATTCTTTACAAAGAGATTCTCTTTAACACGAGTGATATAGCCGGAAATCTTCCGAGCATTGTTGTTTCCCTTTTGCAGGAGTTTGATGATATATTTCCGGAGGAGCTACCTCAAAGAATACCACCATTGAGGGGGATTGAGCACCAAATTGATTTTGTGTCCGGAAGTGCATTACCAAATCGTCCAGCGTATAGAAGCAATCCGGAGGAGACCAAGGAGCTTCAACGGCAGGTAAGTGAATTATTAGATAGGGGTTTCGTGCGTGAGTCCATGTCTCCTTGTGCTGTACCTGTTTTATTAGTTCCTAAGAAAGATGGCTCATGGCGTATGTGTGTAGATTGAGGGCAATCAATAACATAACCATTAAATAGGCATCCCATACCTAGACTAGATGATATGTTAGATGAATTGCATGGTGCTTGTATTTTTAGCAAGATTGACTTGAAAAGTGGTTATCACCAAATTAGGATGAGGGAAGGTGATGAGTGGAAAACGGCTTTTAAAACCAAGTACGGTTATATAAGTGGATGGTCATGCCTTTTGGCTTAACTAACGCTCCTAGCACTTTTATGAGGTTAATGAACCATGTCTTGCGTGCATACATAGGAAAATTTGTTGTTGTTTACTTTGATGATATCCTAGTATATAGCAAAGACTTGGATGAGCATGTTAATCACTTGAGACTTGTGCTAATCACACTAAGGGCTGAAAATTTATATGCTAATTTAAAGAAATGTGATTTTTGTACAAGCAAACTTGTCTTCCTTGGTTTTGTGGTAAGTTCGCAGGGGATACAAGTGGATGAGGACAAGGTAAGTGCTATTCGAGATTGGCCAACGCCTGCTTCTGTTGGTCAAGTTCGAAGCTTTCATGGTCTTGCAAGCTTCTATAGGAGGTTTGTAAAAGATTTTAGCACACTGGCGGCACCGATGACGGCGGTGATTAAGAAGAACGTTCCATTCCATTGGGGCGAAGAGCAAGAGATCTTTTAATATTATTAAACAAAAGTTAATTAATGCGCGTTTACTTGTTTTGCCTGATTTTTCTAATACTTTTGAAATTGAATGTGATGCTTCAGGTGTAGGTATTGGTGGTGTTTTGATGCAAGGAGGACGACCAGTGGCGTATTTTAGTGAGAAACTCAATGGAGCAGCGCTGAACTATCCAACGTATGACAAGGAGTTGTACGCGCTTGTGAGGACTTTGGAGGTGTGGCAACACTACTTGAGGCCTAAAGAGTTTGTGATTCACACGGATCATGAGTCTCTTAAGCACCTTAAGGGGCAGCAGAAGTTGAACAAGCGCATGCCAAGTGGGTTGCTTCATAGGTACATTTCCCTACATCATCAAGTACAAACAAGGTAAGGAAAATGTAGTGGCTGACGCATTATCACGGAGGTACGTATTAATCTCTCCCTTGGAGTCGAAAATCTTGGGATTTGAACAATGAAAGAGTTGTATTTGTTGGATGAGGATTTTAAGGAGATATTTGAAACATGTATGCATGGTCCACATGACAAATTTTATTTGCATAATGGGTTTTTATTTAGAGAAGATAGATTGTGCATTCCTAAGTCATCAATTCGTGAGTTACTTGTGAGGGAGGCACAAGGTGGTGGTTTGATGGGGCACTTTGGTGTGGCTAAAACTTTGAGTTGTTTGCATGAGCATTTTTATTGACCACATATGAAACGTGATGTTGAGCGTGTTTGTGAAAAGTGCATTACTTGTAGACAAGCTAAGTCTAGAACACAACCACATGGATTGTATACACCTTCCCGTCCCTAGTGAACCTTGGGTTGATATTTCTATGGACTATGTTTTGGGGTTGCCTAGGACAAAGAAGGGAGAGATTCTATATTTGTTGTTGTGGATAGATTTTCTAGGATGGCACATTTTATTGCTTGTCACAAACTTATGATGCATATCACAAAACTTATGATGCATATCACATTTGCGTGCTATACTCAAAAAGAACTTGAAAAATTGGGAAGAATGTTCGTCATTTGTTTTCTTATAACCGTAGCGTGCATTCTACTACGAATTATTCACCATTTGAAATTGTTTATGGTTTTAATCCTTTAACTCTCTTTGGATTTGATGTCTTTGCCTGTGAGTGAAAGGTTGAACATGGATGGCAATAAGAAAGCTGAATTCGTTAGAAGTTTGCATGAGAAGGTCAAGGATAACATCGAGAAGAAGAATTTACAATACACGAAGCAAGCCAACAAGGGAAGGAAAAAGATGGTTTTTGAAAAGGGAGATTGGGTGTGGTTGCACTTAAGAAAGGAAAGATTTCCAGAAAAGCGACGTTCAAAACTCTTACCTAGGGGTGATGGACCATTTCAAGTGCTTGAAAAGATCAACGACAATGCCTACAAATTAGACCTACCAGGTGATTATAATGTCAGCTCTACTTTTAATGTTAGTGATCTTTCGTTGTTTGATGTAGGAGATGATCAAGATTTGAGGACAAATCCTTTTCAAGAAGGGAGAATGAAGCAAATGTAGTTGATCAAGCACCAAAGAAAGCATGGGAGTCGTTGAGTTGCCGAAGGACCTATAACGAGGGGCGAAGTAAGAAGTTTAAAGATGCACTTCAAGGACTCATGATGAGCTATCAAGGAAGTCCTACAAGTGGATGTCTAAATTAGAGGAGGTTGAGAATCATGGGAATAATATTGGAGGTTTTTGGAATGTTATTCAATGCAATTGCCGAAGGTACAGCGCACCCGCGCCAGTTCAGGGACTGCACCCGCGGTCCATAATAATCAAATTTAAGAGAATACTGCCGAAGCTATA